>NW_017306763.1:1068744-1078552 GCF_000935625.1 Nanorana parkeri | reverse complement strand
GCCTGTGCTCAGATCAATGGTCTGGTATGGAATTTTAGGGGGGACCCCACATCCTTTTTTAAAATTCCTACCAGACCTTAAGGGGCTGGTATGACTTTTGGGTGGAAAACACTTTTTTTTTCTTATGGGGTCCCTCCTACCTTTCCTACCAGACCTAATGGGTCTGGTATGGTTTGTGAGGGGGACCCCACGCTGGTTTTTTTTTTCTTTATTTTTTTAAATTATTTTATCAAGTTTCTTTTAATTTAACATTTATTTAAATAATTTTTAAAAATGTTTTCATTTATTTACAGTTTGTTTCTATTCTGCTCGCTACCTCAGAGGTAGCGAGCAGAATAGCTGAGCTGAATGCCTTGAGGCATGCTGAATTAAGTTTTATTTGCTTATAAGGAAATTACATCAGAATACACCATTATACATCATACTGAGAGAACTTCCTGTGTAGATATAAGCATGCATATAGAAAACTAGAATAGACTAGCATTGCACTACAGCCCCATATACTGCTCAAACGACATATCAGTACATTAGTATAAGCTGTTGTATTTACAACACCCATTCTCAACAGGATATGTGTTGCTATATGATGTTTAGCTTCTCTCGAAGGAAACTGTGACGATACTTTGGCAATGGCTTGGTGAGTGCATCCACAGTAATTTCTTCTTTTGTTGCCTTTCTCCATTTATTGGCTTTGTGTTTTGTAATTTTTCTATATCTTCCCATGATTTTAGTTTGAGTATGTTATTTATCTTAGCAGTATATGACAGCTTGCAGGGTGGTATTCCCTTTGTTGCTCGAGTGGATCTTCTAATTTCAGGTTGTATAGCAGAATTGAATATGGAACTTGACTTATCCATTGTGAGTTCCATCTCTTTTTATGACTCCTGGGTGGCTTCACTTTGCTCAGCTTTCTTTGCTGGCTCACTGGGCAAATTCACTTCACAACTCCCCAGGATCATTGTTTCTGATGATGGGTTTTCATTTAAATAAACTCTGCAGCTTATTGTCACTTTGTCAGTCTTTGGGAGGAGGATTCTATATCCTTTACTATAGCCCACCAAAATACCTTCAATGGCTGTGTTCTCCTACTTGGATCAATTCTCATTTGGAATATAGACATAAGCTTTACATCCGAAAATTCTGATGTGCCCTAGGCTGGGCTTCAATCCATTCCACGTTTCATATGGGGTGCTTTAAACGGCTTTTGATGGTAGTCTGTTCTTAGGTATCTTGCAGTCATGACTGCTTCTCCCGAGTACCTCTTTAAGAAGGTTGGCATCTGACAGCATGCATCTGGCCATTTCTATAAGAATGCAATTTTTCCATTCTGCTACGCCATTTCATTCAGGAGTGTAAGGTGTGGTGATCTGGTGTACTATACTATGTTTCTTCAGGTAGGATTCAACTTCCTTACTGATGTATTCCCCTCTATGTTTGGTGCATATAATTCTTGGTTTCCTTTGGAATTGGTTGCAGGAAATGTTTATAAACTCTTGAAGTTTTCCTGATGTTTCATTCTTGTGCTTCATCAGATATGTTGTTGTGTAGCATGAATAATCATCAATGAAAGTCATTAGATATCTGTTCCTGCCTGATGTGGGAGTTTTCATTGTTCTGCACACCTTGCTGTGTATGAACTGCATGGGGTGGGTGCCTTTTCTTTGTGAGGCCTGTGGAAATGGGGTACGTGTGGCCTTTGCTTCCATACAGCATTTGCATGTCATGAGCATTTGACAGGGCAGTACAGTTATGTCTTCTGATAAGCGTCTCTTTATAATGTCTTTTATGGCTTCTGGGTTTTGGTACCCTAGTTGTCTGTACCATAGATGGATACATTTGTTGTGTGGATTATGAGTAGCTGTCTTGACTTGTTTGTCTATGGTGTTGAGTCTATATAACTGTTCATCCAATTTTCCTTATGCAAGGATTTTCTTCTTGTTTCGTATTGTGCATTCATCACCTTGGAATTGAATTGTGAGACCGTAATTAGCAAGGGTTTTCACTGATAAAAGGCTTCCTTCTGAGTACTGGACATACAGTACATTTTTCACGAGGATACTCTACTTGTCCCCTGACGGGGTGATGCAGTTCAAGAATCCTTGACCGTTACCTTCTGCAGTAATATTTTTCCTGTTTGCTAGGAAGACTTTGTCCTTTGCACTGAAATCAATTTCTGTGAAGAAGTTCTCATCACTTGTCATGTGACTTGTTGCACCTGAGTCAATGCACCATCCGCTTGGTATACTGTTCTGAGTCACTTTAAAGGTAGCACTACATGATGTGTCTGCAGTTTCCTTTGGGACTTAGCTCTTTCTCTTGTAGGTGCCTCCCACTTTGCTGCTCGGCTTTTCAGACTGAACAGCCCTCTTTCAGATGACTAGCCTTTTAAAAGCAAAAATACACCCTGCTTTCTCTGTTTTGCTTTGTGCTGTCATGCACATTTAGGGTTTTCTCATTTTCTTTATTGTGCATATTTTCGTTCCTTCTGTTATATTCATTGATTCATTTTCCTTTGGCATATTTGGCATATTCTAGTTTTAGTTCTTGCTCTGGTTTGGTTTCTAGAGCATTAATAAGATCGCTGTATGGCTCTGGAAGGCTGCATAGTCGTAATGCCACCATGTGGTTATCTTTAATTTCCTCTCCAATAGCTATTCTATGATTTCCAGCATGGCATTCACATGCTCAAGCATTTCCTGTCCTTTTTCTAGCCTCAGCTTATATAGCTTGCATAACAGCTATAGTTTACTGTTAAGGTTTGAATGCTCATGCAGTTTCTGTAATGCAGTCCACATACGTTTAGCTTTATTTATTTTTTCATGATGTGGATGAGATGGCTATCTTCCACTAGCAGTCATATAATTGCTTTTGCTTGCCTGTTCCTCTTGTCCCATTCCTCTGTGGGTCCATTACTGGGTCTGTCTGTTCTCAGTACTTGCCACAAGTCATCTTTGCTTAGCAGCATTTCAAGCTTAAACTTCCAAAACTGGTAGTTGCTATTGTTGAGCTTGGTGATTGCAAACGCCATACCCGAACTACTTGCCATTTTTCAGTAGCTTGAATGTGACTCTTGTTGACTTGCATTATACTGTTTAGTACCTTGGCCTGTTGGTTATGTGTTTTAAATGAAGCACTGAAATCTTGAGGAATGCTGAATTAAGTTTTACTTGCTTAGGAGACCATTACATCAGAATACAGCATCATACATCATACAGAGAGAACTTCCTGTGTATCATTGATATAAGCATCCATATCGAAAACTAGCATAGACTAGTATTGCACTACAGTGCCATCTACTGCTCAAAAGACATATCAGTACATTAGTATAAGCTGTTGTATTTCCAACAGTTTTATGTACTTATCGAACAAATATAATGCAACACTTTCCATAGTATATTTAATAGACCAAAAGGCAGCAAATAAGAGACATTCATTGTCATGGTTTATATATACATTAACTGTTTAAATGCACAGACAAAATAGGAGCTGATCCTTACAGAGATTTGGGGATGAAGCAGTTTTCTTACCACCTTCATCCCCAGTGAGATATTTACCTGTATATGGTGAGTACAATAAAAACTTTGTATGAGGTAACTGTAGATACTGTTTAAAGTGAACATGTAATTTCTGCACACTGGATTAAGTAGCATGTTCACTTTATTATAGGGACTCTGGAGATCATGTGGAAGCAGGAGAGATAAGCAGTCCTGCGTAAGTTTCAGCTTATGCACAGAGGAATCAGATAAATCTTAGGTGCCTTGTGGTGAGAGGTGGGTGACAAGTTCATATTGTTTCAAAAACCCCCCCATCCTCCCTTCCTAACTCCCAATACACTGTGATAACCCCAACCCCCTTATGCTATTACCTCCTTTGACAGCTGCAGCCTCCCACACTGTCTGCAGACTGGCTGGTGAATTTTGTTCTGGGCTGCATGTGCCTGCACACTAACCTCCTATAGTTTTGAATGGGCTATGCCTGTACTTAAGGAACAACATCCCATTCATGTTTATGGGACATTACTTCTCAGGTACAGTGGTCCTGACACTAGAGTTTTAGCAGCTGGGCTGCAGACAGGGTGGGAGGTTGTAGCTGCCAGAGGAGCTAAGTATGGACCTGTTGGGGGAGTGGAACAATTGAATGTTTGCCTGTACTGTAGGAACAACATCCCATTCAAGTTTATGGGACATCAGTGCTCAGGTACAGTGATTCCGACACTAGATGTTTAGCCTGTGGGCTGCAGACAGGGTGGGAGGTTGCATCTGTCAGAAGAACTAAGTATGGACCTATTGGGGGAGTGGCACAATGAAATGCAATGAGGGGCTAGGTAGGTGAGATTTTTTTTTTTAGAAAGGTGAACATGTACTTTAAAGTTACGTTTTTATGGGAACTCTCCCATTTTTACCCTGCAGGTAAAAAGTGAACACACCAAGAAGTGCAGTAGCCTACAAAATCTTGCCTTTTGGCCAAATGATACCTTTCTCTTTTTCCATGACAGGGTCACTTTAATTGTGCCTACATTAAAGTGAATGTGTTGTGTTGCCCCATATGTACAGTATACTTTAAACATATTCAGGTCCTTTTATCACGTGCACAGCCTTTTTCAAAAAATGTCTAGCCTAATATGACTTTGTCGTGAAAAACTTTCAGTTATGATATATTGCAAAAGTATAGTAATAAATCCTAATACTTGCACATATTCACACCTGTAAGAAAAACCTGTAGAAAAATGAAAATATATACACATTCTTATACAATTCAGGTGAGTAATAAATCATCAAAACTGTCTTCAAAGTATTAGAAAAAATGCACTGTGTCACCAACTATAATTGCCTGATGGATTGGAAATATTCCGTTACATGATGTGTCGTACCAAAAAATGACCATGTTCCCGACTATAACTCATAATTGAAGATGCTAATAATTTATGACTCACATTAGTAGGAGTTTGTAGTTCCATTGAATTGCAAGGCTGTCAAGGTTCAGGGATTTAAATGAGTGAGTGACCAGGATCTGACATGATGATAAATTGACATGGATATTAACAAGTGTGAGAGGGCTGAGATGTAAAGCGCACTTCTTCCAAAAGGTGATGATGATACTGTGAACAATTCCACCTAAAACGTGGCATGAAGAACCGAAAATTGAAAGGACAGCTCTAGTTAATACTTTACTGGAGAGTGCAGAAAGAAAAATGATGTGTGGTTCTCAAAGCCGATCAACCATAGAGCTGATTTTAAAAAGCAGAAATGCTACAATCTGACATCAAAATACAGTATATCTAACACTGAATATAAATAACACTTATGTTTAACTTGCAGAAAATGAATAAAAAAATTGTACTTAGAGGGTAAGTCCATGTCAATCTGATATTTGAACTATGTCTGCCCTGGTCTATACATTTTCTCTCAGTGATGGTAGTCCACTGCTGGTGGTTTTCAACATAAGTCTGCAGGCCACAAACCATATACTGTAGCTGCTAGTTACCCTAATTATGAAAGTGCTCCCTCCACTAAGGCACAACCATGACACTTAAAGAGACTCTCTTCAGGTTATCGTGTAAGAAAAACAAAATGATCCCCCGTATTCTTTTCCCTTTTCAGAACTCAGAGTCCTTACCCTGTGTAAGCTCCACATCAGGTGATGTAAGATGAACGTCTTCCTCCTTCTTGTCAGGTCAAGGTTTTTGGGCCTTGTGATTGGTTGCTCTAGGCTGATCACTGCATACTGGAAGGTGATCACATGTTCTTTCATGATCAGAAGAGTGTTTACTACAGTCTCTGATGCAGAAACAGGGTGATGGGGGAATTCCCCCTGTATGAGGTCACAGACAATATAATATAGCTCAGAAAATATAATAGCTATTCTTTAACATTAACCTGTAATTGCACATCCAGGGTAAAGTAGCACTTTCGCTTTAGGGACTCTGGAGTCCATGTGGAAACAGAAGAAGTGCATACAGTCCTATGTAAGCTTCACTTCAGCCAGAAAGAAATCAGATGGCCTGGTGGCTGATTGGGGGGACAAGGTTTTAGTGAAGGCAAATGCTCTTAGTACAAGGACAAGTTCATGTTTTTTCAAAAATGCCCCCGCTTCCCTCCCTAACCCCAATACACTGTGATACCCCCACCCCTCAGCAGGTGATTACTTATCTCTGTACCTGCACACTAACCACCTATAAACTTCAATGGGCCATGTTTACAAAGGGCTGGAACAGCGTGGCAGAATAACACAGCAAGGGGCACATGTAAGTATCAGTGGGTGAGTTTTTTTTATTACTTTAAAGAAAAAATTGTCAAAATTTTTAAAAACCCAACTCCTCCCAAATTTATTTAGGGAAGGGAAATGTTACAGTGTTTGTGAAGTTATCATGACCATCTGTCCCTGTTCAGTAGATTTCCCCTCACTCCTTGTCAGGACAGTAAGTGAAAGGAATATTTCCCCACTGGGAACACAGACAAAAACAGAAGAGTAGAACTGAAAACTATTTTATGGTTTTGCCTGGTTGTGCCTACCTATCACATATTGAATGTTTCTCCCGTTTTATTGTTTTTAAAGGGGGAAGAATTGAGGGCAATTGCCGCAGATGGGTCACTACCAGAAATAAAAACCGTTAACTCTTCCCCACTCTTTCCAAAACCAACAATAAAACATTCATCAGACTTTGTACTTGTAGGAGATACCTTTTATGACTTTCCAGTTCAAGATTGATTTTTTTCAGCAGATCACTGATCTCCATTGAACATTTACTCACTACCATTGCTAACCTTCTTAAAATGCCAGTTGGCAGTATTTTTCAAATCACCTGCTTGGAACAAGATGCAAATCAGGAGTATCAGGAGGTGACTCTGAAGTCTTATGTGCATGTGGTTTTCAATCAGTAGCTCAGAAAATAAGAAAGAAAGGCAGCCAGGACAACAGCCAGGAATCTAGAATTTTCAAATAGGAGGGATCAGCAGTGGCTGCACCTGTGTTTCTCTCATGACAGTTTCCTTTAGAGTGTATTCAAACCCAACCCAACAAAAATGTTATGTATCGAGTACTTAGAATACATCTGACAGAAATTTTGGGTGCTTGTAACTTCCTGTACTGATCCGAAATTTCAGACAATGTTATCCTTCCAAACAGCGGCGGAACTACCACGGGACTGCGACCGTGGGGGGGCCTGGATCCCCGCTGCTCTCCCCCGCTTGTATGGGCTGAGGAAGCGGGGATCTGAAAAGAAATGGCAGGTGGGGAGGAGAGCGGAGCCTGTCATTTTCAGGATGGCAGTGGCTCTGTGTGTGGCCGAGCGGCGGATCGGTAAATATCTTTGATATTTACCGATCCCCCATGTGCAGAGCAAACACCGGAGTGATTGCCTGATAGTTACATAGTTACATAGTACTTGGGGTTCAATAAAGACACACGTCCACCAAGTCCAACCCATATGGATCCATGCATCATCTCATTCTTAAGGATACTTGTATCCCTGGATATTACGGTCCCTCAAGAAATTGTCCAAAAGTTTCTTGAACAAATCTACACTCTTGGCTGAAATCACTGCCGGTGGCAGTGAGTTCCAGACCTTAACCGCTCTTACTGTAAAGAACCCTCTTCGCCCATTGTGCTGGAATTTTTTCTCCACCAACTTTAGGTGGTGGCCTCTAGTCTTTGTAATGGAGTTAATCTTAAACAGTTTGTTGCCAATGTTGCTGTCACCATTGAACATCTTGTACATGAAAATCATATCCCCATTTTGTACATGAAAATCTGATCACTCCAGTGTTTGTAAATAACCGGGGACACATAGTACTATGTGTCCCCAGTTATGAATGAACAGGCTGTGATTTACATTACAGCCTGTTCATTCATTCATTTCTCAATGGGGAGTAGCACTCACTACAGAGGCTCCTCCCCATTCAGAGACTGTTTGATAGTAAAAATATTTACTATCAGCTGTTTCTGAATGAATGGGAAGCCTCTGTACTGAGTGCTTCCCATTCATTGAGTGCTGAGGCTGCAGAAAAAAATGGAGGACTCTGTGTCCTCAATGTCTTTTTCTGTTTCAAAAGGGAAATGTCAGGGGTCAGTTTAGACCCCTAATATTTCACTGAAGCCCCCCCAACAGTAAAAAATAATAATACATAATAAAAAATAAATAAAAAATGTGTAAATAAAAATGTAAAAAAGCACAAACCCCCCCTCCCCACACACACACACACACACAACATACACGTGCAACATATTGTGGTGTATGCAATGCACATGCACTGCAGTGTGTTGTTAGAATGCATTGAAGTGCATGATTATTTTTCTTTTGTAAAAAAACATTAACTGTGGCAGAGCATGGAAAAGTTTTTTGACTCATTGCCGTACGTTGTGATACCTTGTGTTGAAATTAAATATACGCCTGTATAATTTTCTAACAACACAAATACCAACACAGTGCAAAAACGATTTTTAACATATATCGCTTATTTACAGTTCCTTCATTTTTTTATAATCCCCCTTTCCGCAGCCTTCATTGGTGTGGCAGTGTTAAAGTCAAGTGTTAGGCCTCATTCAGGCCCCATTCACACCAGGGCAGAGTCGTTTCACTGTGGTTTGCGCGTGATTTTTGAAGTAGCATTTTTGGCTGTTTTTAGTCGCGTTTCAGCCCTGAAACGCAATTAAAACCGCTAAAAAATTTGATGATCAGAGCATTTCTATACTCACACAGGGTTGACAAAACAGGTGTGGGGGGGGGGGTGTTTCATCATGGGGGGGCCTACAACATTTTGTTATGGGGCCCTGGGACTTCTAGCTGCGCCCCTGCTTCCAAACTATCTTTTGTGAACTACATACCACTTCCCCCTATGCTATGGAGATGAGGAGAGGGGGATGAGTTTGCAATCCAAATCAGGAGAGCAAACTAGTGTGAAATTGCTGCTCCTTCATAGTTACAGTACAGTAAGTAAGTGTTGTCACTGTAGAACAGGAAGGAAGTTATTGAAAGGATCGCCAGATGAGAATAAAGGAATGAAACAGGAAAAAAGAAAACTAACCACATCTAAGACAGGGGTCAGCAACCTGTGGCATGCATACTGCTGGCAGATGGCACATAGGACCCATCGGGATTGTGCATTTTTAACATGCTGGCAGCAGGACCTCTCAGAATACCTGGGAACTATTTGGATCTTGCCTGTAGACTCCAGCTGTTCAGCTCACCTGATGGGTCTCCAAGCTGCCGGGATTTCACTCCAGTTATGCCACTATTAACTAATCTCATCCTCTCCACACCTCCACCGCTCTCCCCCATCACCATACTACCCAATCTCTCTGTCTGCTTCCTCCTCTGACAAAACAATCCCTGCTGCTGATGTTCCCCTTCCCACTCTCTTCTATCACCAAGTCTTTCCATCACTGGCTCTGCATCTGTCTGACCTACCCTCTGCCTGCACCTCCCAGCATGCCTCCTCCAGCATTATACTCCTTTTTGACTCCTCCCACTCACGCCTATTACCTGCACATCCCAGTGCAATGTCCTCATCCTTTTCATATCCTCCCTTATTTCCCATCCTATCCTTATATCTAGTTGCTATCACTACACCAGCTTCTATTGTAACTTATGATCCCCCTCACTGACTGCAACTCTGTTTTTCCTGTAGCCTTATCCCTAACACAACACTAACCACACATTTACTTTCCTGTTTTGTTTTGTTTTTTTGCCTCATGGACATCATTCCCATTTTATTCTTTTGCTGCACAGCTGTGGGAAATGGGGTGGGGTGTCTGCTGTACTGACACTACTGGGGGGGGGGGGGGAGTCTGCCTGGTGCCCCTTTTTTTT
>NW_017306763.1:1065216-1068582 GCF_000935625.1 Nanorana parkeri | reverse complement strand
TCATGCAACTTTTTTATTTTGCTACACTTACACCAATCTTGTTTTTCTGTTGCACCAATCCTTTTAATGCAATGAGCCTAATCTTTTTTTCTTTGTTACATTTACACTGATCGGGGGGTTTCTTTTGCTGCACTGACACCAATTCTGTTTTTTCTGCAATTAAATCATTGGGAGGGGGGTTTGGCATGTTGGTCACCAATCTTTGGGGGAATTTTGCTGCAGTGGCGCATAATTATTAGTCATTGGCACCAATGTTGAGGGTTATTACAGCAGTAATTTACATCATTGGGAGGGGTTACTAATGCAATCACTGACACCAGTGTTTGGGTTGTTACAGCAGTCAATGACACCAATGTTGGAGGTTAATATTGCACTGAATGGTACCAATGGTGGGGTATTGTATTGCAGTCACTAACACCAGTGTTGGGGGTTATTATTGTAGTCATTGATACCAATGGTGGGGCATGTTATTGTTGTTCATTTATTATTCTGTTATTTTTTTTTTAGCATATCAATTTGTATTGTTATTATAGCAGGTTACATAGTGATGAGACATTTTCATAAAGAAATCAGAATGTGTTCACAACATGTGGTGAGGATAAAATACAGGACCATATACATTGCCGCAAATTTAGCATGCGTGTGTGGCATAGGGAACTTCACCTTAAGATATGTAGTCCATAGATCGCTATGTGAAAACAGAAATAAGCAAATCATCAATTGAAAGGAAGAAGAAGAAGACTAAATAAATAAATAAATAAAAGATATCAATACTGAAACTGAAACTGATCCTGGATCATTGAAGTGAATGTTCTGATGAAAGGAATCGCTGGATTAGTGGAGGGGGGGAGAGATCGTAGAACCACTTTTGTGTAGGAAGGGCCTAAGGAATGTAGGGGAGTCGTAAGGACTATCAGAGAACATCTAGTGCTCCGAGGGATCCTTCAAGTTTGGCGTGGAGAAACCATGAGGAGTATTGGAAGGTAGTCATAATATCTTGTAATTGTTGTGCAGGGAGTTCAGATGTTAAATACCTGGACCAGGTATCAAAGAATCTACCCGTGAGATGAAAATCCGCTACCAGATTGCGTTGTGAGCGGTAAGTCTGGAGTACTAGATTTTTTTCAGAATAGTCCAGATATTGGACAATCACTGGCCTGGGTTTAGCATTGATGTCATCTCTGTGGGAGCCCACTCTGTGTGCCCACTCCACTTTATAAGGCTGTGCTGATCCCAGTGCCTGTGGTATGACTGATGAACAAAAGTGGGCGAGGTCAGCCGGCTTGACAGATTCAGGTAGGCCTATGACCCTTATGTTATTCCTGCGGGAACGATTTTCCAAATCATCCACTTTATCACAAATATATTTTACTGTTTTAGACATTTGATGTGGAAAATGACAGATCATCTAGATAATTCACTCTATTTTCAATTTGCTTGATTTGATTTCCTTGTGATGTCAGTGCTGCATTTAGTTTCCCTAGATGCTGCTGCAGAGAGTCTGCGATAATATGGGCCAGGTCTGGCTTTAAGTGGGAGGCAACAGCTGCAGCCAGTGTCTGGTAGTCTATTTGTCCCTGTAGGGGAGGTGGCTGTGACTCACCAGAGAGATCCATCGTTAGGTCAGATTGCTGAGTGACATCGGCGGCCATCTTGGATTTGTCCCTGTCGTCTGTGAGAGACTGTTCCAAGGCTTTCCTGGTCGGCTGTGCTCGCGAAAGATAGCGATCCATAGACCGTACTGTATCCCCTGCTGTGCGGGTAGGTCACGGTGACTATTGTAGGATAAGATCGGCTGGGTTCGGGGGTGTTCGGCGATCGGCGGGACGGAGCTCCGGGAGACACGGCTAAGTCATCTGGCGCCGGAACCGGAAGTCATTATTCTGTTATTATATAACTATTTTTCTTTTAACATTTTAATATTATTCTAGTTACAATGTACTTACTAAATATTAATTTTGCGAATGAGAGTGTGAAGTAGACATATTGTTTATTATATCTGGCACCATTAATTTCATAAAAAAACATTTTTTGGCACACTTGGCTCAAAAGGTTGCCTACCGCTGCCTAAGGACTGGTAAGCTACAACATTTTTATTATTGGGTTTAGATACCCTTTAACTAATTTCAAAAATAAACTGCAGTGATTTATTGGAAAATGTGACTTGCTACATGGCACCACATCTTATATAGAAAGTTAACAGAGCACTTATTGATTGAAACATCCTTTAAATAAAATCCACCTTGTGTTTTGAGTAGTAGCACTAGTTTTGAGAACTAGAAAAGTGGTCTTCTCCCAGTATTTTGCACTGGGCCAAATTTGAAAAACGTGTACATTAGCAGGGACTAAAATGTGAGCTGATAAATCTTTGAAGTCTAAGCCTGTCCCTGGGAATTTAGAACAGTAGGCAACTATGCATGGAGATGTCACCGTCTGGAAAAAAAAAATGTATTTCCTATCAGGGGACTGCTCTTCATTATACCGGGAATGAAGAAAATGTGTCTTTTTTTTGAAGATGTGTTCTAGATCTGTTTCTTTTACACTTGTTTAAAGATCTCGGTATGTAAATATTAACTGAATAATTTACCAGACATAATTTTGCTCGGCTGTCTGCAGGCAGCACACTCTGTTTGACAAGTAATTAGAAACTGGGGAAAGATCCTTGTCTGTTCCCTCTGCCAGATATCAGTTTGCATGTATGTGCTGCCACAGGCTTTGTAAGAAACTCCGTCCCTGTGGGTTAAGGACATGTTTTTGATAGGCTGTGTCTGCAGAAAGAAAGAGTGTCTGTTCCTTGCTGGTAACTCTGAAAAAGGATAAGCTAAAGGGGTTAAAAAAACAGATGGCAGGGCGGTTTTGTGGTTTTGCCCATCGCTGTTAATAAGGCATCAGCTCTTGCTGTCTCCTTCTTTCAAGAGAAGTAATTTTCGTAAGGATTTCTTGGAGTCATTTTTCACTTAATCCTATCACATTCTATAGTGAAAATACTGACATAGCTCCTGTTGCTAGAATTAGCTCTTAATAATGAATACCATGGGGAATGTTGATGAAAACTGGAGAACCAGATAAAAGGGTGCTATAAACACAGCAACCAATGAATTACTCCTATTATTTTTTTCCTCAACAGCTCATGTTGCCAATTTTTTTTCATAACTAAATTCCATGTGCCAATAGACATTCACCAGCCCTCCAAGATAACTGCTAAATAAAGAATGTACATGTGAGCTGTCTTACCACAGTTTGGCCAGTGATATAGGCAACTCTGCTACACACTCAGGCTCTAGATTTCCCTACAGAATACTCTGCCGTCAGGCAATATAACTTGGTCCATAACAACCCCCCCCCCAGTCACTGCGCGGATAATTT
>NW_017306763.1:1039605-1064984 GCF_000935625.1 Nanorana parkeri | reverse complement strand
ATTGGTCCATAACAACCCCCCCCCCAGTCACTGAGTGTATAATTATAGAGCAGCAGCATACTAGTGAGTTGTACCTGTGCCCCCCTTCCTTAAAACTAGAAATGGGCTTCACATTTCGGTTGATCTAGCTTTTGACCTTAACTGCTCTTTTGTGTCAATGGTGCCATTAGTTTCTTGGTTATTTGGCCGAGCACCATTTTAAAAATGGCAGCTAATCTCTATGGCTGCAGCAGCTTCTGGTCCAGCTGAATGCAAGAGGCTTTTTCTGCCAGGGATAGCTACAATCCAGTACTAAGCCTAAAAGCTGAATTGGTGTGCTCCAGGGCTTGCAATCCTAATACAGAGGACTCAAAAAGAACATTACCAAGCAGCAAAGTGCTGTGCAATGGTGAGCTAGAAGGGGAAGAACTGTGGATTCTGTGGCATCACCAACACTTCCTGGGAGTCCAGCAACCATTTCTAAATAGGGCCTCACCTTGCAGGAAGGAATCACTACAATAATAATCTATTAATCATTAATGACCTAACCTAGACCTGCCATAAAAAGGGTAGAGAAAAACAATTACAAAATAATTAGCCATTTAATAAATAAAAAACCTACTTTGAAAAACCTGCTGCCCACCTGCTGGTACAAACAAATACGTCAGATGCTCTGGGTGACATTTTCATTTACAGCATGAACGCCAAACATTCACATAGGCGGGTGTAATGTCATTTGGAATTTTAACAACAGCAAACCTGTGAAAATGTCACCATCTTACTAATTTCCATCTGTGTAAAACCAACCTGATCTTATCCTAATGTTAAACTTACAACTTACACAAACAGATTATTTTTTCCTATGCATCGAGATGTAACAAGAAAATAAAATTGTAAAGCATAATTTGACTTTGAGCATTACCATTCCACTGCGTAGTATAAGAATTACATTTATGCAATATCCTTTAACTCACAAGCCTTAGTCGGTTATACTTTCGGGTAAACATCTGCAGCTGTGCAAATTCTATAAAATTAGCATTTGGAAAAATTCAAAGCCATGTGTTTTTTTCTCTTATTTTTATTTTAAATGCTAACGTGCTGTGTCTTTTCTTTCCTGAACAGAATGCAATGTGCCTTTGAACTTTCTGCAATGTTGAACTGAGGAAGGCGCTTGGATTAGTGGTGAAAGGTATTCATCATTAAAGAACAAGTTCTGTTGAATGTGACTAACTACAACTAGCTATATCCTGACCTGGAAAAAAACCTTTACAGACATATCCCCTGAGAATGTTTTTATTTTTTTAGCCTATAAAACCTATTTAACAACATGGTGGGGTTTCCCCCACAAATATAAAAGAGTGTTTACATGAACTGAAACTGGTTTGGAGTGAACACACAAGTGTCTCTGGACACAAAAGATGTTAACCACAGTGGATATATGTAGCAGGTTTGTAGGTACCATCCTGTTGTGTTACTAAGATAGAAACTTTTTTCCATTTTCATTTTTATTTTTTTAGAAAACTTGTGCTAGAGGCTACACTCAACATTAATGGCCCTTGCCAGATTTTTACTTCCCAGTGACTTACGTAATTACTATTATATTTTATAACTGGAGATGACAAATAGAAAAAATAAAGCCAACATTGCAATAGAGGTATATTATCAGTGTAACCTTATGGGAGACAATGCATTTTGCTGAGTTTCTTAAGAGACAAATGATGTCACCACAAGGTCAAAACTATGTTCAAGTAAACTAGCAGCAATAATAACTTCATTGGTAGGCTGTAATGGAGTGCATATGAATGACTATAAATGTATGTATAGTAGTTTATTGTTATGTGCCTGTCTGATCAGCTCCTGTTTGGGGTTTGAACCTGGGTCTCTGGCATGGAAGTGCACAGACCTAGCCATTTAGCCACTGGAAGGACATGGTTTCTGCTGCAGGTTTTTTGTACTGAGCAACTCTCCTTATGGACACTTTGGCTCCGCCTGCCAACCAGCTGTAGAGGATGTGTAATTACCTCAGACTTTAAATACCAGACACTTCCTGTGCTCTAAGCCCATTGATTTGGGTTAGTTCCTGGTGTGAGCTGCCTCTGTGTTCTACGCTGCATTTACACTGTGACTCTTGCCTGATTCCTGACTATTCTTCTGCCTGACGATTTTGTACCTTGCTGCCCGATGGTGTCAAGACCTCAGCCTGCCTCCTGACTACTCTACTGGATCCCGATTTTGTACCTTGCTGCCAGACTGTTGCCGACCCTGCCTGACCACGTCTTCCCCTTATCCTCAGCCTACTAAAGGGGCGTTTCATCTATATCTGAACTGGAACACAATAAATATTAACACGTTATTTTTGTGTTAGGGGTGATTTTTAAGTGAGTGGTAGGCTTTGATAGAAAACTTTTTGATACACACACTAGACTTTAAATAGGTAAAGGATCTCTCCATCACTTTAAGACAATGGTCATGCAATGTTGTACTGCTATATCCCTCCGCCCCCACTACTCAGCACCATGCTGACCAAAGCTTCTCACTCCCAGACAGATTCAATGATCAATCAATAGGTTCTCTTTATCAACAAACCCATTAATTGAACTGAATGTACAAGGACTACATGATGAGTCACTTACCATGTCCTGATTTTACCATCTCAGAGTGTAATCAGTAAGTTCTCATTACTATTCAGATCACTAATAAAGAAATCCATTGATAAAAAATCATTTTTATTAATGGATTTCTTCATCAATGAGCTTAAAAACAAACAGGACTAAAAGATTACACTCTGAGAAGGTAAAATGTGAACACTGATATAAATTAACATATTATTCTTCTCTTTTTTTTTTAAACAGCAAAACCCACTCGCTAAGTAAAAATAAAAAGTATAAAAAAATAACTTTATTTCCTTTATATTATTGCACATTTTCTTTTTCTTTTTTTTTTAAACCGTCCAAATTGCAACTTGAAATGTTTAAGGAGACAGTTACAATATAAAGCAGTCGTCCATTCTTTTCCTTAGGGTCCTCTCCCTGTACCGAGGAGCTGCTGCACACCCTTACACAATAGTCACCTAATTTTAGTGTGCCCACAGGAGTGCGCTTTATTCCTTTTTTTGTATTTTTCTGTGGTTGTCCATTCTTTTCCTACTAGTCATTTTGAAATGTGCAATCCGTACAATATATAATAAACAGCCCATAGAAAATACAGTTAGTTATACAATACAGTAGTGGGTATTATACAGTATGAATTGCAGTCTTAGCAGCATGGCTGGGTAAAGTACCTCTAAAGATTGTGAAGCCATGTTGAGACACTGACAGTGACAGCAGCCAAGTATAGGGGGGTAACAAACACAAAATTGCTATCAGCAATTCTACACTTTAAAAAAATGCCACACTGTGCTGTTTAAACAAACTGTTTTTAATTGTAAGATGTTCAAGAAGAGTAAAATGCAAAGTTTCCCCTGTAAAATTGTGCTGTCTTTACATAAAGATTTCTATTTATTAAAGTGTGTAAATGGTCAACTCAATTGGATTTCAAACCTTTGTCTGCATGCTGTGTTCACTTTATATAGCCTACTTATGAAGGTTGTTTCTTCATTTGTATTTAGCATTTAAAATTGATTTTCTAATTTTATCGTTCACTACTCAAGGAAATCTGTACTGTATTGTGGATTCTCATGAGGGATTTGGGGGTGCAACACTCCCTGTTGTATAATGCAACTCCAAACTACTACTGGATGATTGTTCTCTGAAAATCGTTATAGTAGTACTTTGCCATGAAATCCTGGTGGACTCATATGGTTCACTTCCTCAGGTCTGGCTAGTTAAAGGAAACCTGCACTGGGAGAATTTACAGGCTGCCATCACTGACCTAGCCTTATGAAAATGCTAGTTTCATGACTGTCATACTGATCTAATGGCTTTAGCACTGACAAGACATTGAACTGAAGCAAGTTTGAAGATCAAAAATTCAGATTTCACTTGCTGCATCCAAGTGACAAAACAAGTACTGAAGCCAAAAACAGCTTATTTGTCTAAGCCTCCCTGCTGGTACTTTACTATGATCAGCAGACCCTCTGACCAATATGGAGGTAGACCAAACTTGACATTTACAGTAAAAGCTAATATAAATCTTCATCTGCCTATATATTTTTATGTACAGAGCATGTTTACACTATGAAAGAATCACCTGCTTTTGTTCACCATGGCTGCACTGACACATAAGCACCTCTTGCTTATATTTAATGACAAATGCTATGGTTGACATGCAATATGCAATGCAGATGCACAATCATTTATTTGTATGGTGCTTTTAAAAGGGACACCCTTTTAAAATTCTAATTCTTTAATATCCTAAAGCGATGTTTTGTTCATTGCCCGGTAAAAATCCCGGAGAAGATCTAAGGGGCATTGATGGGGCCTAAAGCGATGTTATAGGGATGTGACATTCTATAACAGGGATGTTATACAATTTGTCTGCTGTGTGGGTGAAATTCATATATTATCCTGTTTGACCTATATTATCTGCCTGATCTCTCTTCTCTTCTTAATGCCACTGGGTTTGACCTTACTTTGCCTCTTGTCCATCTAGGTACCTCACTCTGCTTGTTCAGCTTCCTGACATTTGGCCTGACTATAATTCTGTCTGAAACACTTTACCTGGGTTCTTCTGTTCTGCCAATTACTACCAGGAGTACCTTCCAAGAGTTTAGTGGGAAGCTCCACAAGCTCCAACAACACCATCAGTGGCTCAGTGGCTCTGGAGAAGACAAGGAATCATCCTTCCTTAATCAGCATAAATCTTGTGCCCAGTAGAGTGATCCTTATAGACATGCAGTTCTCACTAAATCTAGTCCCTCTTTTTGCATTTTGTTGTCATGTTCTCAGTCTCCATTGCTCAGGTTTGTGACAGTTTTACTTTGAGTGCAGTACACCATTTTAAGGATAGTTTGCCAAATCAGCAGTTCACTGTTAGCCACATTATAAATATGGAGTAAAATCAATGTTGAATTACTTTAAAATAATAGCGCGTTGAGAACAGGTTGATTGCGTACATTACATTTATATCAATAAAAAACCCCTAAGATGAAACAAAAACAAGTACCTAATTTCCCAAACAGAAGAATACGTGCATGGCCTTTGTAGATGTATTAAGTCAGTTTAAGATACCGTCAGGGGAAAAAACTGCATTAACTGATGCTAATTCACTACAGTTTTCAATTCAAAAGGCAAAAGCAACTCCAAAGAGTTTAAATTAACAAAGCATTTAGAACATCACATATTTCCCACTAGAGTGTTAAATTGTTCAAGTGCAATTTACTTTAACAAAACAAAAGCTAGCCAATATGTTTAAAATGATCCCTGGAAGTTGGGAGTATCCCAGAACACTGCCACAGTTGTGGAGTTGCTCACTGCATTAAAAACTTCTATACACATACACAATGGTGGAAAAAACTGAGAAGGAATGTTGCACCAACTACAAATCTTTACATTCGGGTACAAATCCATAAGACCAAGACATCCTTGTCATGCTGCCATGCGATAATCAGCTCAAGCAAAACAGTTAAGAGACGCTATTTTTGTTGTGTGACTTTTCTTAAAGTTTAAACAGAGACACCGGCACTCCAGGATAAAAATAAACAACAAACGTTTATTTATTGAGGTGCAGCATACCAAGTATTGCAACAAACTTTTCGGGGTCGCACATGACCCCCTTCCTCAGGCAAAAGCATTATTGATGTGGCGGCTACTTTACAACACACAGGGACCATGGGGAACAAAAGCAGCCACTATCCAGAAGGAAGGACAGTTTCAGCATGATTTCAGAGATGAATTGAGGATCTACAGCTGAGTGATACACAAATAAGTTAAAATTTTTGTGTTTTAGACCCTATCTTGTTTTACAAAAGACTTTAACGGAATCTATTTCCCAACCTAACCAGGTATACATCTGCGCCCGGACCATATGGGACGCATTGTCCCTGTTTTCAAAACTTGTTGGGTTTAATACTTTACCTATAATACAACTATGTTCAGCATTATCCTGTTAATGCTACTTTTTGTCTGTTTTATATGACTATTAATGAGATTGAAACATAACATCATTGGATCTACTTCTCAACCTAATCAGGTTCACATCGTTGCTTGAGAGTTATGGGAAGTGAGTTCCCACATGCAAAACCTGATGGTTCTATTACCTCCCTATGATACAAATTTGTCAAACGTGATCCTGTTCACGCATATACCTGTATGTTTTGTATGTCTTGACTTTGAGATAAAAACTTCAATAAAACTTTATTATTTAAAAAAAAAAATTGTATAGTTAACGTACTTGAATGTATTTTTATGATTTCACTTCCGAGTTTAGTGTCACTTTAGTCTAAAAATATTTAATCAGTCTTCTGCAGGCAGAAGAAAGCATTTTTCTTTCTTCTGCGGACATTTACCTATATCTTAAAAATACCAACAAACACACCTTAAGATATGTTTAGTAATGACAATCTGCAAAAATAAACTAGATATTATTTGCATACCTTATTTCTCTTTTCTTCCCCAGTCTTCTGACAGTGGCAGATTACTAGCTCTCCTTTTACTTCCTGTTTTTTTTGGCACAGGTGACTAGACGTTTGACCATGCAAATCATCTCAGGGGAGGAAAATGCCTTTCCTTGGGATCTTGTGAGATCACAGATGACCAGGATTTACATGATTGTGGTATCTCTGAGCCAAATCTCAGTTCTGGAAATGCTGACCTTGGAAGATGCCTTTTAGAAAGATGGCTTCATTCTTTTGGAGAAAAGGCAGTTTTTAGGGGGAGTGTTGTGATCTTTGTGAAATATAATAAATACCTGTATGTGATAAATGTACACATTACTTAGCATGCAAGGTCACTTGAATCAGAACAGCTTAACCACCTCTCGGCTGGCTGTTGTAAAAAAAAACGGCCGGCCGGGAGTTCTCTAGATCTGAACGAGCGTTTTTAGCAGGAAAGACCCAAAATTTAAAAATAGGCAGCGATGTCTGTTAACATACAAGTGATCCGCTGGCTATGGAGCCGACAGATCGCTTGTATAGGCTGCCGGTCCGTGTGTGCCCCCCTCCCGCTGTCACGCTGGTCCTGGGCTCCACTGTGCCCGATGCAAGCCCGGGACCAGCATAGTGCCTCTGTCACAGGGGGATCAGTACACAATCTCCCTCCAGTCCCCTCTCCGCTGTCAGAATGTGGAAGTGATGTATATCAAACAATGGTATAAAAATCATTTCAGTACAGCGTTGCATGATGGAATATATGTCAGTCAAATTACTGCAGAGCTAAATACTGAAAAATGGCCTGGCCAGGAAGGGGGTGTAAACACCTGGTCAGCAAGTGGTTTAACATGTTTTACTTTTTATAGACTGGGAATATCACTCCAATGTCAGAAAGAGAGGAACAATATGACCGATCCTGACTGCACACCATCAGCATTGGCCAACATTCTGCAAACTTTTCTAGTTACAGGTAGATCCTCTTTCCCTACTTTTTTAATGTATATAATACCTATATGTGTCTTTATTGCTTCATTTTAAGTACCACAGCGCTGAATACTGAACAATGGCCTGGCTAGGAAGGCGGTGTAAACACCTGGTCTTCAAGTGGTTAATCACTGACCAACCAACAATTTACTGACTGGACTATTGAGGAGCATAACCACATTGTGCACACCATCACGTTATGCCACTCTTTCGGTCAGCTAGTTCCTGGTGTTTGGACTATGCAATATAGTAGATCCATGATTGTCTCAAAGAAATGCCTCTTTAACCCCTGCTCCTGTTGTACTTGAGATTTTTTTTAAACATGTGCTTATAATTTAGCAGTGGTGTACACATAATTAAGCTTTGCCTCACACAGACCATTTTTATTTAGGTGGACCATTAGCAATAGTTAACTCCCATCCAGCATATTAAGCTTTTCTTGCTAAGATTTTAATGTACTGATTAAAATAGTGATTAATACTCTATCAGTTCCAGGACCTGGGGATGGGGAGAAGATGTTTCTTCACATCTGGAGGATGGGACTGCCTAGCAATCAAAACCTCAGAGGGCGTCTACTATAACTGTGCCAAGGATGAACAGGAGGACTTAGGACATTGATCTTTTTCTAATCATTCTTGGTGCTGCCTTTGGTCAATGTGCTTTAAAATGATGTGCACATGTGTGCGTCTTCACACCATACAAACCAAACAGACATATCTTTACAATAAGTGAATATATCCAGTGCCATGTTCACCTAGGGGACCAATTCTTATCCATTTAAGCAAGCTTTCCCTAATATAGACAACTTTCCAGGGGTATCTGGCAAGGGCGCCCCGAGGCCGGCTGTTACCAAGAGCGGAGACCGCGTGACACCACACCGTGACGTCATCGCACATACGCAGTCATCTCATTGGTGCCTGCCGGCGGCCATCTTGGTGATGGATGCCGGCAGAGAGAGGAGGGAACGTTCACCCGGCGGGGTGAGGTATGCCGCCGGGTCCCCTCCTCTCTCCTGACACTTTTTAGAGGGGGTGACACTAAAATGACTGTCAGTCATTTTGGTGTCACCCCTCCAATGGTGAAAAGAAATAGACACCGGCACTCCAATAGTAAATTGATTACGTCTATTTATTGATGTACATCAAAAGCAAAATAACACACTTAGTGCGGCGTTTCGGGGACACACAGGAACCCCTTCATCAGGCAAAACAAAACAGTGGTGTCACCTGGGTGCGGGCCACAACCCCTGCACCCTCTTGTGATGCCACTGGTATCTGCTATAATTCGGGATGCCCATGAATATAGTACCATGCCAAGGATGTCAAGGAGGACAGATTGGCTAATGGTTCTATGCCATTGCTCTTTTTACTATTGAGGGTTGACACTGAAAGAGGCTCCTTCACTACTACAACCCCTGGTCAATGTGCATGGAAGCTAAAAAATGGATTTCCTTATTCATAGGAACCATCATTCCATAAGCTTCCCAAAAAGATGTTCATAATAATGACTATCCTAGAGAAGGACAAATCTGCACTGCCATTGTGGATACCAACATGTGTATACATTCTTTGCACAGACATTATCACATCCCAATACTGCAACCACAAGTGTGGATGGGGTGCTCCAATCTCCTACCAGGCCACAAGAGGTCAGCCCTCTTCTATAAAAACCTAACCATAGGATTATAATAATTCCTCTCTTCCTGACTGCATACCTTAATTAATTTCTAATTAATTACTTTTCTTATTAGTAATTATTACATTGAGCAAAAACTAAACTAAATAAGCTTGCAAAGTTTAAAATAAGTTGTATATAACTGGTAGATATAATTTGAAGAGGAAGTTTGCCATAATAAAATTAACACTTCCCTCATAAAGAGGGTACAAAAGTCCAAGGGAGCATGATAACAATTCCTAATTAATCAGTCCAACATATCCGCAGGGAGTTTTCAGTCGTGCTAATAGAGCTGTTAGATTTTATCTGACCTGTATCAGTTGGCGCATTCACAACTTCCCGCAAGTCTACATCTGCCACTTTGTGAATTCTAGCTCTAAGATAACACTTCTGTGTTGTTTTGGTTTCCTTTGCCAAAAATACATTCTTTAAGCGGGTCTGCTCACTAAACAGCATGTTCATTTTTTTAGCAGCAGATTTCTAAGTGTCAAAGTTTCAAAAAGTTATCAAATAAACTATTTTTTGCTTACTTATTCTCTATTTCGCTATTTTCATATTTCTAATAATGTGCCAGTATTATTGTGATTTTATAAAAAAAAAAGAGAATTTTTTAAAATAAATGCTTGGGGCACATTACCTCTCTCTCAAAGTACCAAAAGCCTAGGCGATCGTATGATTTCTGCTGAAGGGGAGGATCAGCCTTTCAAACTCTAGTTCATCCTCTGCAAGATATTTTTTCTTTTTGGTAAGATACTCCCTAAGGTCTGTCCTTAGGGAGTAGACATTGCAGCTTTTCTTTTGAGAACACTGAGATGTGCTTGGGTTATTAAAATGAAGGCTGACCCTCTCCTTCAGGAATCAGTCTTGAGAGCACATGGTGAAACAAAAGGCTCTTTCTTCTGAATAGAAAAGGGTAGGGTCAGAGGCGTAACTAGAACCTTCAGGGCCCCGGTGCAAGAAACCATGAAGGGCCACCCCAACACCCCGCCACCATGGCACTGTGTGGTTTAACAGGGCGGCTGCCGAGGTCCCCAGCAAGCGCGGGACCTCAGGCAGCCGCTTCAGTTTAAAAATTTAGTGTTGGTGTTCTGTCGAGCACCAACCCTGTATCTGAGTTTGCGCACAGATGGGATTAACGAGGAAACTGGCATCTATTTACAAGGTATTCGTTTGTAATTGTTAAGTGTGACCGTTATTAATATGGCGTCCATGGCAGTAAATAACGGATGGCATATTATTAACTGTCACAATTAACAATTTAAACGAAATGCTTTGTAAACAAATGCCGGTTCCCTTAAGCTCAGATGCTGAGGTTGGCAAATTTGACTATGGCAGCATTCTCGACAGAACACTGGTATCTGCGTTTAGTATCGGGGCATTTTCACGAGTATGAGTACTCGAGAAAATGGCATGGAGAGTGTCCTCACACAGCAGAATGTGCTGCCTGGTGGTGCCTGCAGCACATTCTGCGCGACTAGTGACAGCGACAATCACTGTTTTGCCTGATGAAGGGGACCCTGCATGGCCTGCGAAACATTGTGTTATGTGATACTGAGCATGCATCAATAAAGGTGTATTGATCAGCATATCAGAGTGCCAGTGACCCCTTCCTTCCTTTCTTTTTTTGATGATGATGGCATCACTGGGTCTCTGCGCTGCTCTATGCAATGCAGGTATATCATGGCTGCTGGGAGGGTACATAGCTTCCTGAAAACATCAGAGCACCCTGCTGCGGTACTTCTCTCAAGAGCCCTAATGCAAGCACTGTATGGGCTTTGGGAGGAGTTATGTAAAAATAAAAATGTCAAATTAGGGGAGTGGGCTTTCCTAGACAAGCTGCATTTGCATGCAGGCTACCCTAGTAATACCCTAGTGATACCGATATATGTTGTGGAATGTCCAAAATAAAAAAAACTCCAATTAATAAAATGGGTGGGCCAGAGACAGTCAGGGGAGTAAAGGGCTAGATGATGCTGAACATCCTCCAGCTAGGGAATGAAGTGGGCTCTAATTGATTTGCTGTAGCTTCTAATGCACTCCCATTTTTGGGGGTGGGGTTCCTCCTTACATTTCCTACCAGACCTAAAGGGCCTGATATGACTTTCGGGGGAACCCTGCACAATTTTTTTATTTGTTACTTGGGCTCCCCCTTAAAATTCCTACAAGACCTAAAGGGACTGGTTTGACTGTTGGGGGGAACCACCACAAATTGTTTTTGGGGGGGGTCCCTCCTAACATTCCTACCAGATATAAAGGGTCTGGTATGGTTTGAGAGGGAAACCCCACGCTGGGTTTTTTTCTTTCTTGTACATTTTATTTTTTACATTTTTTAAATTGTTTTTTATCATTTTTTTTTCTTTTTGTATACATTTTTTCATTCTGCTCGCTAACTCGGAGGTAGCCACTCAGCGGCATTCAGCTATCACTCCCTGCCATTCTACCACTATGAGAATAGGGGCGAACAGCAGCGAGCGAGCTGCCTGAGGTTCGGCTCAGCCGATTCAGATATTGAATCGGCTGAGTCGAATGGCTTCTTCACTTCAGCTCAGCCAAAACATGCACAGCTCATTTTAGCCGATGTACAGCTTAAATCAGCTGTACTGGGCTGAAGCGAATAGCTGTTTGGCGTTCGGCTCATTTCACTTAGGCTCAGTTATTCACTTGGCTGCATTCGGCAGCTTAGTGAATAACCCCATGATAAACATTTGTGAAAATATCAAGTGTCATAGAAAACTGCAACTACCATCTTTTTATTCTACAGGGTCTCTGCTTTAAGAAAACATATAACTGTTTAGGAAGTTAAGTAATTTTCTAGCCAAAAATGCGTTTAACATGTGAGCAAAAAAAAATGAAAAAATTGCTCCAGAAGCAAACTAAAAAAAATGAGACTTTAATTTTTCATTCAACAGAATATTTTGAATAATAAAACAAGTAAAAATGGTATGGACGAAAATGATAGGACCCTTGACTAAGTACATTGTTGCACAACTTTTAAAGGTAATCATTGCAAACAAGCAATTTGTGTAGCTTTCAATGTAACTTCTGCACCTGGCAGCAGGCAGTGTGGCCCAATCTTTTTAAGCAAATTGCTCCAGCTGTCTCAGGTTTGAAGAGTGCCTCTCCAGACTGTTTATTTCAGTTATTCTTATAAATATTCAATCGGATTTAGATCAGGAATCATAGAAGGTCACTTCAGTATAGTCCAATGGTTTGCTCTTAGCCATTCTTGGGTGTTTTTAGCTGTGTGTTTTAGGTCACAACCCTGTTAGTGGACCCATGAATGGCGATTGAGACATAGCTATGCCCCCCTCCAGAATTACTTTATAGCCTTGAGATTTAATTGTGTCCTGTACAAATTAATGGCACCCCATGCTATTCATAGCAAAGCAGCCCCAAAACATAAGTGAGCCTTCCTCCATGTTTCACAGTAGGTGTGGTGTTATTTTTTTTTCTTTTCGTCTGTGAACATAGCACTGATGTGACTTGCCAAAAAGCTCCAGGACATTCTTCTAGAAGCATCGTGGCTTGTTAATATGTATTTTAGCAAAGTCCAATCTGGCTTTTTTATGTTTTTTCTTTGAATTGTGGAGTTCTCCTTTGAACCCATTGTGTCTCAAAAAGCATTGGATGGTGTGATCAGACACTGATGTACCTTAGAGTTCAGCTTCTACAGTATCTCATTTTTCTTGCCGTTTTGTCTACCATTCACACTGTCCTGTTCAAACTGGTATGGTTTTCCATCTAAGCAGGTTGGCTACATTCCTATGATCCTTAAACATTTTAATCATATTTGGAACCATTGTCACAGGAATATAAAGCTGTTTGGAGATGGTCTTATGTTCTTTGTCAGCACTGCAGCACACATGACTGGCTCATTGTGCTGCCTTTACCTCTCTCAGTCTGAGCTCTGCTCTATAGAGATTTTTTTTTTAAATATGCATTTAGTGTTGTATTAAGGCAATCTGAATGCCAGCAATTTGTGTCCTTTATACCGGGCTGAACTTTAGTTTTAAGGTGCCCAAAACATTATGTGACAGTCTCCTGAACCACTCATTTACAGCTGCTTTGGGTGACAGTCCATCATCTATAATTACCTACAGATGTTGGTGGCCAGGCTTCATGGGAGTGTCATGATAAGATAGAAAAAAATTTGATAGCTTTTCCTCTACCCCGACAAGTCAGTGCCAGAGATGTTTGCAGCTCGGTCTCAACCTGCTATCTCCATAACGCTAAATGGTCACCTTAGAGCAGTGCTTCTCAACCTATGTATCTCAGGATCTACATTTGTACTTGGTCATTAAGTCGCGACCCAAGTTGCACTGTGCACACACACTCAGACATTCACACATACACACTCCAAAACAAATTATAATTTGTTTGAAGATTCACCCAGTCTCCTTACCTTATAAGAACTGGAGTGGATCCTTAGCCTGGTGTCCAGTGTACTGTGATGGAGCTCCATCCATATATGCATTGTTTGTACAGCTCCCTTGCCCGCCCTGTAGAGGTGTCAGGAGCCAGAATGTGACGCCAGTCCAGTAAAGGCACCTCTACAGGGTACATATGGGAGCTGTAAGCAATGCACATATGGATGGAGCTCCCTTATGGCCATAATGTCAGCCCACCTCAAGCTAACCTGCAGGACTGGGCAGCATATTTTGAATGGCTGCTTGGCACAAGAACTAACGATTCTGCGGGGGAGGCTGCGGAGTGTCTCACCTAGATAAGTGTAAGGCATGTGGCAACCCACTGATATTTTGTATAACAAAAAGTAGAAAATATAATTTTTTCTCCTCAATTTTTTGTATTTTTTTCATTTATATAAAAAAAAAAAAAAAACAGCAGCGATCAAATAGCAGCAAAGGAAAGCTCTATTAGTGCAAAAATGAGGTGCCCGGGGGCAAATCTTTAATTGGCGCTCCCCCACAAACCAATCCATAGTTCAATGCTCTAGAACAACTGTTCCCTTGCCTATGTTTTCCCCTCCTGATCCACCTTCAAATCACCACATTCTCCAGTGCTGCTTTGTTAATTTAGGAGCCACTTCTAGGCTTGCTTCTATTTTCCCGGCGGTGCCGGTCATGGAGGAGAGACTTGAGTGATTTCAAGCCTTCCTGAGACCCTGAACAGGCCACCTGATACCTCCAAAGCCCACTTGAGACTCCCCACAGTCCACCTGAGATTCCCACAACCCACCTGAAACTCCCCACAGCCCACCGGAGACTCCCCACAGCCCACCGGGGACTCCCCACAGCCCACCGGAGACTCCCCACAGCCATCCTTAGACTCTGCACAGCCCACCTGAGACTCTGGTGGTTCAGGAGGGGTACTGCCGCACCAAAAGAAGGGAGCACAGAAGCGGGTCTAAAGCCACTGATCCACCATGGAGGCCAACCACATAGCAATACATTATACAGCAATGCAGAATCCCACCAGCTATAGAGGACTACAAATCCCAGGAATACATTATATAGCAACGCAGAATAATATGAAGTTACATACTCTGTGTTGCTCCAGGGTGGTGGGCTGTTCATAGTCTCAGCTGGGCTGTGGGGATCTTAGCTGGGCTGTGGAGAGTTTCAGGTGGGTTGTGGGAATCTCAGGTTGGCTGTGGGGAGTCTCAGGTGGACCGTGCAGAGTTTGAGCTTGGCTGGGAGTTCTCAGGTAGCCTGGTGGGGTCTCTGGTGGGCTGTGCAGAGTTTTAGTTGGGCTGGGGGTCTCAGGTGGCCTGGTGGGGTCCAAAGTTGGGCTCTGTGGATTATTATTGTTGATAACATTTTTGTTTATTTTTTATTGCTATCACACAGGGGCTAACAAGCTCCTGTGCGGTAGCATTTGGAGCTGACAGGTTCTCTTTATGAACCTGCCCTCCAATACAGACTCTTGGCTCTTGCCTTAGGAAGGCACTAGACTCTGGACATAGGAACGCACTGGACTCTGGACATAAGAACCCACTGGACTCGGGACTTAGGTACACACTGGACTTGGGACTTAGGAACACACATGACTCTGGACTTAGGAATGCACTGGATTCAGGAATTAGGAATGCACTAGACTCAGGACTTAGGAATGCACTATACTCAGGACTTAGGAACGCACTAGACTCAGGACTTAGGAACGCGCTAGACTTAGGACTTAGGAACGCACTGGACTGGGGACTTTGCAATACAGTGGACTTAGGACTAAAAACAAAGATATACTCACAGATAATTGAAGCCCTCCCCAGCCCCGCTACCTGATTGTCTGCTCTGTCTCCGTGCAACCTTCTGATCCTGGTCACTAGAAGGACACCCTGCCTCCTACAGAGCCCGCACTGAGGCATGTACAGATCATCCAGGGCCAGGCAGGCACATGTATATCTGAAGGGATGCCGGGGATGTCCTTTTTGATAAAACATCAGAGTCTTTGAAAAATATTGAGCTCTGCTGCAGCCGTCACCGATGTCTTATCAAACAGGGGATCCCCGGTATCTCTTTAGAAGGGCATCTCATGGGGAGCTTAAACCCCCCTATCCGCCCTTATCTACGCCCCTAGTGATACGTGGCTAGAGTGACTACAGTTTTCACTTTTTTTATAGCTGTAAAAACTAAGCAGTTTACCAGTCCAAGATAATATAGCGACATATTTACACTATGAATCCCGTTATTCTTCTAACCAAATACAGATGAGTAGCAGCTTTTCTAAAATGGTTAATTCTGGCTACTCTAGATAGCTATTGCTGAAATAATTTGCTTAATTGTATTCCTGTGTGTTAATTACATTACAATGACTTGGGATAAGACAGTCTCATTTGGATTGCTGTGTCTCAGTTTACAATTGTTTCAATAGCTTCCTAAAGGATAACTATCACTATATTCCAATAAAAGACTAGCAATGGAACTGATTGATTTTAATAATATCTGACATAAATAATCAGTTAAAGAAGATGTACCATTAAATTAATTAATTTATTTTATATGCCCTTGTGTAATGTGTGGCAATATTCTTGTGCTGTATACACATAATACATGCCCTCGTCAATATATTATAATATCCTTTCCCCTTCAGAGCGTACACTGGACCTCATGTATAAAAAGATGATACCAACCAGTCTCGCAAATGCATTCAATAAGCCAATTTGTATATAGCAATAAGAATGTAGTGAAACACCTTATTAACCAATTCTATTTTGATGCACTGTATTTACACATCCAAAGCATAAACAGAGTTTAGCGGATGACACTCAAATTTATCTTTCCACTCCACAACTCTCCCCCTCAGTGTCCTTGCATTTCACTAATCTACTAAATGACATATCAGTCTGGATGTCACAACATTTCTTAAAACTCAACCTTTCAAAAACTGAGCTCATGATATTTCCTCCCCCCCGTGCACCTCCCCCCAACATTTACCAACCGCTCTGTGTCTGCATCCCCCCTCTGCCAATCCCTCTACTGGATTCCACTCGCCCAGAGGCTAAAATTCTAAATATTAACAGTCACCTATAAAGCCATCCACAACTCTGCCCTCGGATATATCTCAGACCTTGTCTCAAAGTATCACCCTAAACGTCCCCTCCGCTCATCCATTGACCTCCTGCTTTCCAGCTCCCTTGTCCACTCCTCCCATACTCGCCTCCAGGACTTCTCTAGAGTCTCTCCCATCCTCTGGAACTCCTTACCCCAACCTGTCCGTCTATCTCCCACCTTGACTGCCTTTAGGCGTTCCCTAAAGACTCATCTCTTCAGGGAAGCCTATCCCACCTCAACCTAACCACTGAACCTTCACATTCTCACATAATTCATTCCCACAGCTACCACAGCTACCTCCATGTATCATTTTCCCCCTCCTCTATTAGATTGTAAGCCCTCAGGGGCAGGGCCCTCCTTACCATCTTGTCTTGAATTGTATTGTAACTGTAATGTCTTCCTTATATTGTAAAGTGCTGCGCAAACTGTTGGCGCTATATAAATACTATGTAATAATAATAATAATAATAATAATCAGAAGCACTGATGTAATGGAAGTACTTTGTCTGTTTAAATCTTAAGGTGCCCATACACTGCACGATTCTCGTACGAGAATCGCGGGAAATTTACGATCTGCCTGTCCAAGATGGGCAGATTGTACGGTTTTTTTAATCACTTTACAACCATCGCAAGACTAAAGTCTTGTGATGGTTGTACAGTCTATGGCCACCTTTAGACACAGCCATCCAGTAAGATATAAGTCACTTTTCTAACATCTAATAGGGATGCTCTGATATCGATACTAGTATCGGTATCGGTGCTGATGCCGAGTATTTCAGCGTACTGGCCAATCAGGAAGACAGGCGTTGTGTAATGATGCGGCGCCCGGCTTTCTGATTGGTCGGGAAGCCGGCTTCATGCTCCCTCGTCACCTCATGACGAGGGAGTATGGAGCTGGCTTCCCGGCCAATCAGGAAATCGGGCGCCGCGTCAAAACATAGCGCAAGGCTTCCTGATTGACCAGAAAGTTGGCTCCATGCTTTTTCGTCACCTTTTTCGCCGATTAGTAGGGAAGCCGGGTGGCGAGTCTTTACATGCTGCCCGGCTTCCCGGCTAATCAGGAAGCCAGGTGGTGAGACATTATACGCCGTCTGGCTTCCTTAATGGGACTTCCAATACTCGGTATTCGGTATCGGTGAGTACCGGAAAAAAATATCGGTACTTGTACTCGATACCGAAATACCGGTATCGGTGCATCCCTAGTATTTAAAATTCAGATAATGTAAACATAAAAAAGTATTCTAAAGCTCTACCTGAGAATAAAAATATTAATATGCAATATTTTACATTTATCTAACTTAAATGGATAAGTGATTTGATTTTGTGGAAACTTGTAAAGCAGAACTCCGGGGGAAATTATTATAAACCCTTGTAGTGTGGTTACCCCTGCACTGCAAGAGTTAGCTGTTCTAGGGAGAAAAATAACAAAGCTATACTCACCCGATCCTTGGCTGTGACAGCGCTCCCTTCTGCCCTTCTCCTCCTAAGCTGCAGGGATGGTATGTCCCTTGGCGTCCTCATGTCCTATACACTGTCTATAGCACGTGATGACTCACGGGACCTTAGACCGCTGCAGTAGAGGGAGAGAGAGGCTCCAAGGACCAGTCTAACAGTAAGATGGCTCCAAGGATCAGGTGAGTATAATTTGTTATTTTCCACCCTAGACCAAAATTAGCAATTAACCCTTGCAGTGAGGGGGTAGCTCCACTGCAAGGGTTAATAATAATTTTCCCCAGAATTATTTCATTTTTCTTGTTGAGCTGCTTACGTGAAATGTGCTCTTTTTTTATTGAGAGAGTGGGGGTTGTTTGGGCTGTATTTAGGATAGTTCAATATATTTGTGTCGTTTCCACATTTTTGTCTATCTGATTATTTCTGTATTGTCAGTTTACAATGTTTTTTCTGTCTGTAAAAAAAAGTAAAATAACAAGAATATTTAGGGGCCATTTTGTGGCTCAAGAACAAGTCCGGGATAGTTCCAAGCAGCTTCAGGGCTAGTTCACACCAAGCGCAGAGCAGGTGCAGAGCAATTACAGAACGGATCAACACTGCGTCCAATGTATTGCAATGGTATTTTTACACCGTAGTTGTAAAAAAACTGCAGCAAGTCCTATTTTTCCTGCACTGGAATGCATGCAAATGTATCAAAATTGGATGCAAACGCCCTTGAACGCACTGAAAGCCGATTTTAGGCTAAATAAATAAATAGTTTTAGAAAACGGCCCGGAACGCATAAAAAATGCAGCAGAATGCGGCAAAACACACTGCACTGCATGTGCACAAACTCATGTAGATCTGGCCTGCATTTGGTGTGAACAAGCCCTTAGTAACCCCCAGGAGCATTAAGAGCCCATTCATGCCACCTCCAGATCACCTCCAGACCAGACCAGATTGTTTCTGGACCTAAAATGCATCCCAATGTTTCCCTATGCTCTTCTTGGCCTCAGTTCACACGATTGCAGTCAGTTCCAGACCAGACCAGAAAAATGCAACGGAACGCAACACAATGGGTTAGGATAATCTCATCAATTCTGGACTTCCTTGTTCTGCGGAGAGAGAGATTTGTGAAGATAGGAACCATGATGGCTGAAGTGGACACTGAATTCTTTGTAGAACTTGTGGAAGCCTGCCCAGAGCTGTATGATCTGAGGCATGGCCAATATAAGAAAAATATAAGAACAATAATAGGAAGTGGAGAGGCATTACTGCCCTTGTTGTCCCTGGCTATAATCATTTGAGCAGCTCTAAAAAGAACAAATGTGGTAAGTGCATGCCTCTTATGTGCAAGCATTGTGCTGCTCTTTTCCTGGCTATCTGTAGGTCTTGCAGAGGTCCCCCAGCAAGACCTGAAAGTGAAAATGCGTCAAAAATGCGGAACAAATGCAACACAGTTCCAGATCTGGTCCAGAAAATGGTGTGAACCTGACCTAAGGCTTAAAAACAGCAAATCCCCCTAAACTCCATCCTCTTCGATGCATGTTCTTGAAATCTGGACAAGATATCACAAATGTAGCTGAATTTTCAGGGAAATGGAAACTCTCAATTTCGCTCATGAATAAAAACAAAATACCTCTGTTAATGTACTTTTGCTGCCTGCGAGATAACTATATAGTATAATGTAACAAAAATAGCAGCCAAGCTCATAATTGCGAGTTTATTGGCAAGTCTTGTAGCTTTGACCCTGGCTGGGAACTGGGCAGTAATTCCACTGTTCCTATTTCTAGAATACTACTGATTTAACTGTTTTCTTGGTCATGTAAAACGATTTCATAATCAACATATAAATCTTATAAAGTGCTGCATCATATAGTTCATCAGATATCTGCTTATTAGAGAAAACTAGTAAATCTGATATATCTGAGCTACTAAAACTTTTAACAACTTTCCAAGTAACTATTCTGAGAGTAAAAATGAAACTCCTTTTAACCTACAGAGCAGCAATGAAGCAAAATAAAGATGCTCATTTTTATTGACCTGCAGAATGCCAGATGAATAATAATATCGGTAAGACCAGAAAACGAGTGCGGCACACTACTATGATATGGTGATTCAAGAAAACATTGACTTATTAAACTTACCAGCCCCTGAGGTTCTTTTAATGTGTCACATTTACTTGGGGTAGGGGGTCTGAATTATTTGCGTAATTAATTTTTATTCCATCATGGAACTGTCAAGAATATATAGACCAAACGTACTACGTATTCCCAGTCAGAACACATTTTGAGTCATTATTGCAGCATTTGCATAAAAGTAGCTTTTTCTTTTGAATTTTTTTAATTCTTGCTATAATATTTATATTTATGATGTGTATTTAAAGTTGAGCTCCAGGGTTATGGTTGGCCGCTAAATACACAATTCAAATACTGTACATACTGTATTTGGAAGCTCTGTTACCTGTCAAATGATCTGTATATTTTTCCTTCCAGTCCTAGGATTTAGTCTTGCCACACAGTATAGCTTGGTCGGTGACCTTACTTTTTGTATTGCATTTAAACAACAGAGCTTGGTCACTTCCGAGCCCCCAGCCTGTGATTAGACGGTAAGGAGATGATGTCATCTTTTTCCTCTTTCCCGACAGAATGCTCCGTGTCAGCACATGCGCACCCACCATGCTCAATTAGCCAAAAATACTGATCCCAACTCTTAAGGGTGCTGTTAATTACAGGAAGCTAAAGTCATATTCAAACTTTTATACTAGTTGTATAAAACAAGGTGCATTTATTATCATTTGTGCCTCCCCCAACCTAAAGTAGTCCATTCCCCCATCCCTGTCAAGATGTATATTTAACTCTATTCCCTGGTTGAAGCCTTCTGCAACGTTTAAGTTCTTGCAAGAAACCCTTCTCTGTACTGACTGCAAGATATCCCTATAAACTTTAAAGGGGTTATTTCACAAGGATGGAAACAGTCTTAGAGAAGTCTGTAGGGAATTACTGCACACACATAGCCTTTGCAGAGATAACTGTCTATGAAGTATGTACAGTACATATGCAGGCTTCATTCACAAATGCATTGAAACAAAATGGTTGTGATAATTTTGTGTGCGCTTATATGCAAATAAAAGAAATGCCCTTTCATGTATGTACAGTATGTCAGTTTCCGAAAACATACAAAGGTTTTTTTTTATATAATATTTGTTCCTATTAAACCCCTTATTTACCCTTAGATCTATGTCATACTTGATTCATGACCAATTGCCACAAGCAGGACATAGGAATACTTACCAGTTTTCACAGCTCTCACTGGCTGGATGGGTGAGGAGTAATTCTTTCGCTGGCAAGCGACATTTTTCAACATTTCTGACAGTATAGCAAGTCTGACACTTGCCTTTCTTAACTCAGATTGGTTCATATTAATTCCTTTCTTCAGTTCCCCCTATAGCTTTTTTTTTTTTTTAGAACATTAGTATAGTACAAATTTTGGCAGTCGTAGTGTTAATATAACCCTGGCTGGTTTTACCATGATCATTATGGCTAAATCCCACTGGTGTCTAATGGCCAACAGGTGACAACCCACGGACCAACAACAGTGCCTGTCATTTCAGCACTTGCTCAGCCACTACACATGCAAAGATGCATTCAGGAACTATCTTAGAATAGGAGTTGCACTTTGCCTGCCTTGCTTGGGTTCCAGAGGACAGCATTCTTACTAGTTTTATTTGCCAGACATACAACTATGAACATTTTTATCAAAATCCACTTGTTACATATAGTGGATGCACAAGACTTACTGCTTTCTTGTAACCATAACAGCATTGGGGAGCAATCTGCACCATGTCTATGAACAAAACATCCACAGAAATGAATCTTCTTCCCCTGCCATTAGCTACCTGCTTTTCCTAGAAGTAAGACATCCCCAGCTCTTCCTTATGCTGACTGAACAAAGCATTTCATATTTAGTGGGATACTGGCAAAGGTATTGTACATCTGGAGGAATACCAAGCTGCAGTGTTTCACTTTTACAAAATTGAGACATAAACCATGATAACAGCAGAAAGAATTTCCCACACAGCATTCTGTTTATGCACAGTGTTAGCACATCAGGTAATTCACAGTGACTATAGAATAGAAACAGGTAAGAATCTGCAAGTTGCTACATTCCTGTTATACAGTTGTTTCTTTCCATAACTGTAGTTGTACTTTAAATGAGAAAACATCACCAAGTCGCTATTTAGCTTGTCTTGTTATACTAATATGCTTTTAACATGTATTGCATATTCAATTCCCTAGACTAGGTTCATCTAAATGATAGGGCCGTCATATTTTTCTAATAATTGCAGATTACAATTCTGCTGGTGGCTCCTGGAGAAAGGCTTGGGAGCTTTTTCCTACCACTGTCGCCATCAAGCAGTGATTTAAGCATAAGAAAATGTTCTCAGCAGTGCACAGCACGCTTCTCATTAGTCATTTTCTCCCTACAGTTGTCTTGAACTACCTGCAAGACATGGATCAGACAGACAATACATAGAGAAGACTTCCTCTTTTCAAAGGCATTTTTTATCATTGATGGGACGCTTTTAAGGGGAGAGGATCATGTCTTTCTCTTTGCCTGTTCCAGTTGACAGCTTGCAAATATTTTTAACATGAAAGATTCTACTTTGTGTTAACTTGAGGTTTAAGTCCCTATTGGGCATTCTAGAGCAACTCCAAAGAATATTTAAAGCATATGGCATCTCCATTGGACTGGATAAAGATATATAATGGTTATCTTTACACTGAGAAGATACATACATGTAGACATGAGAGAGTGGTTCATCATTGGGAATTATTGGACTATCTTTTTTTTTTTTTTTTTTAAATCAAGTAAATTTTTATTAAAGTTTTACAGAAAGTTATAACACATTGTCATGTTGCAGTCAGTACAGCATGAGTTAACGCATAAGAGCATAATATCGACAGCAATCAAGACACTAAGACAAGAGGGAGGGGCACACAGATACAAATGAGAGTAGGGGAAGATCCAAAAGGTATCATAACAACAGGTAAGGGTAAGACAATTGCACACGTCCTAGATTTGGCCTCTCAACCTCCAGTTCCGGGGCCCTCCTACAACGGGGCATCTCACACAGTCACACAGCATCATCAAGCATCATTAACATCATATGGTACACCTGAAACAACTAGACAGGGTTCATCTGCATTATGGCTATATCTGGATATGGAAATATCCTATCAGTTTCCCACCAGTTAGATAACAGATAATTCTCATCACACTCAGCTGCCACATGAGGAACGGTGCGCACCTCTATGCATCCATCTCGTCCATATGTTCTGGAATTTAGCATTGGCATCTCGATGTTGAAATACCACTAGTTCAAATGCTATCAGTCGGTCAAGCTCTGCTATCCACATGTCTATGGTGGGGACCGTCGAGGAGATCCAGTGGAGCGCAATCACCCCACGTGCTGCAAACAGGGCCCTGGATACAGCAGACAGGGTCAAGTCGTCCCATAGATCGGCATCCATGATACCCAGCAAGCATGTGATTGGAGAGCAAGAGACCTGACCCGAGAAGACTGAGGAAATAACACTAGTGACCCCACTCCAGTATCTGACCAATTTGGGGCATCGCCACAGAAGATGAAGAAGGTATCCGGTCTGGTCCGGGTGAACAATGGATGTGATGACTTTGGATAGTCTAAGAGCTAATACCTTGGCCAGAATTTTTACATCGACTCCAAGTAGGGAGATTGGTCTATAAGACTCTGGAAGCAGGGGGTCCTTCCCTTTTTTTGGGATAAGAACCACCGCCGCGTCATACATAGATTGGGGTAGCCGTCCCGATTGAATCGCATCATTATAGGTGTCTAATAGTGCTGGCAACAATACAGAACAATACTTCTTATATATCTCTATGGGAATGCCATCTAGACCAGGCGATTTACCATTAGGGAAACTGGAAACTGCCATCTCCAGTTCCGACAGAGATATGGGGGCCTATAGGGTGTTTTGATCCGTTTGTGAAAGTGACGGCAGCTGGAGATCAGACATGTAGCCAGAGAGCTCGGAGTGAGAGTATCTATGGGTGTGGGTGTAAACATTCCGATAGAATTCAGTGAAAATAGGGCAGCCATCCGCAGATACTCCGGCACACATCTTAGGATACGCAGGTAAACATCTTCCAAAAAGGAAACTAGATCTCAGAAGTATAGAGCGGCAGTATCCGCCATAGACGGAAAATAGCAGCAGAAGATCAGGGGTCTCTATTCTTGCGGGACATCTTATCGATCCAGACAGAGGTGGAGTTAGGAGTCGAAGAAGGAGTCGAAGAAGACAGTTTCACCATCCGCGATGACCCTAAGTTTAGCAGGGTAAAGCATGGAGTACTGGTAATTGAGTTGACGAAGTCGTCGCTTGACCTCCAGAAATTTAGCCCTCTTTTTCTGGACCTCCTGGGAGAAATCTGGTGAGCATGACTTTGGATCCCTCCGGGGAGATTTCCCCCATCTCATGAGCCCTGCGGAGGATGGCTTCTTTATCCCGGAAATTCAGCAGGCGAAACAACATAGGGCGTGGCGGACCACCAGGTGGTAGGGGCCGAGTTGGAACCCTTTGTGCCCTCTCTACCATAAACAGGGGGGAGAGAGACTCTCTGCCAAAGGTATCAATCAGCCATTTTTCAGCAAATAAAGTGGGGTTGGGGCCCTCCGTCCTTTCAGGGATCCCAACAGCTCTTATATTGTTGCACCACAGTCAATTTTCGATATCCTCAGTTTTAAGGGAGTTCTCCGCGGATTAGCATCCTCAAGATCACCAAGCCGACCCTCCAGGACTGTGGTCCGGTCGCGGACCTTTTGAAGGTCGTGCCGTAGGAATGATATATCCGCCCGCATCCCCTGTACTTGGTCTGTCAGGGAGGATATGGATGAGTTGCAGCGTTGAATGGCCGAAAAGACATCTTTAAGCGTGGGCTCTGGGGAAGATCTGCGGGGCTTATTCTTTTTTTTCTTGGCAGAGGGGGCAGCACACATGTCACTCATTCCCCCCCCCATCTTCAGGCTCGGAGCCGTCCGAGCCGGTGGCTGAACGGGAGGCCAGCGGGGTACTACAGCCTGCATCCGTCACCCGCAATTTGCGGCAGGGCCCTCTCGGGGTCCCCCTTGCAAACCTCTCGAGCCTCGAGGCGACATCCCTGGAGCGGCCCCTCTGTTGTTTGCGAGGGGTCTGGACAGGGGCACGCGAGCCGCGGCCATCTTGCAGGTCGATACC
>NW_017306763.1:968389-1036346 GCF_000935625.1 Nanorana parkeri | reverse complement strand
GTCACTCACCACTCCATCTTCAGGATCTGAGCCGTCCGAGCCGGTGGCTGAACGGGAGGCCAGCGGGGTACTACAGCCTGCATCCGTCACCCGCAATTTGCGGCAGGGCCCTCTCGGGGTCCCCCTTGCAAACCTCTCGAGCCTCGAGGCGACATCCCTGGAGCGGCCCCTCTGTTGTTTGCGAGGGGTCTGGACAGGGGCACACGAGCCGCGGCCATCTTGCAGGTCGATACCGTCAGTGAGGGCCTCATCGTCCGTTTTCGTCATCCCAAGAAAGCGGAGGGTGACAGAATGGTAGCTGACAGTCCCAAGGGGTCCGGTAAGTAGACAGACGAGATTTAGGTGTCGACTGCACGCAAGAAGGGAAGATGTAAAGGATATTTTCAGGATTTCGTGCCGGAGCTCTCTCAGACACGTCCGCTCACATGAGTCTCCAGGCCACGCCCCCCATTGGACTATCTTTTAAGGCAAAATTAACCTGCATATACTTTACACCAAGGATACATAAGGCACCTAAGATCCTTGGAGCCCAGTAAGAGTAAGCTCTCATATGGAAGTAGTGTAGCCCTGGCCAGAATTTTAGCTATTCCCACTAGCACGAGGAAGCAACCTCTGTATAGGAGGTGCAGCAGCCATTTTGCTGGAGATAAAAAAAGAGCAGCACTAGGATTGGCTGCTTTCTGAGGCACAAGTTTAGCCCCGCTACTTGTACAAGCAGAAGGAGGAGAACATGGAGATAAGAGAGAACCAGGAGGGAGCTCAGGGCATGCAGTACAAGGCAGATTTTAATGTGTGGTGACCAGACCTAGGGACTGTGCACAGCAGGGAGAGCTGCAGAGATCCCAGGGGAGAGGCATGAGGGGCTGCTGTGCAGGAAACTGCTTGGCATGCAGAGCAATCTGTTTGTGAAGAAGATCTGCAATGTAAAGAGCCTGGAAAGACGGTGCTGCATACAGATCCTGTAGAGTACAGTGCTGAATTCTGCAAAGATGAAAAAAACCCTGCATGGCCTTCAGGAGCTCCTCTGCAGTATTTAAAATGGGTCTGCCTCTTGAGCACTGCACTTTGAAGAGCCCAAACGCTCCACATCAAAAACACTTTTTTGTTGGCAAGCTGCTCCGGTGGTATCTAAATTAGATTCCACTGAAATCTTTCTCTCTGAGGCTAGGTCAGTCACAGCCTTCTGCACATCAGTGAGGGATTTTTGCATCTCCACTTATACTCGGACCACTTGAACCATTGTTTTATGCATCTCAGACGAAGCCTGCACTACTTATGCTGATCCTGCTCAGCCTTATGAGCTGCATGTGAATGTGAGTAGAATTGAGTGGCACGGTTCAAACCCAATCAAACGTGGTTATACACAGTTCTGTACTGAGCCAGCCATCACCAGGACGTGGCAATACCACTCCCAGCCTCACCCTACACAAAGATTTTCAAGCTCATGAGACAACAATTTCAGGCCAGCAGAGAGTGATTGTCACTAGGGTTGGCTAACTCTGCAGTTAACCCTTTAAACACATATATTATCACTGTCACCAGCAATTGCTGTTAAAATTCAAAAAACTTAAAGGAGAACTATGAGGTGAGTAATTTTCACCCAACTTCATAGTTCGAGCCGACGTGTGACAATGAAACTGTCACACGTCGGCTCAATAGATCAGAAAGTGAGCAAACGCATACTGTCGCTCGCTCACTTCTCGATCATGTCCCTGCAGAGAGCCGTGACTGTCACTCATGGCTCCCTGCAGGGATTCCTCCCCTCTCCGATCCCCCAGCACTGACTGGCGGAATGGATAGGGAGGGGGCAAGTACAGCTGGCTCTAGATAGGCAGAGCCAGCTGTCACTCACGCAGCTGGGTGCATCTCGACAGTAATGTCGGGATACGTCCCAGCTGTGGCGGTCTCAGTATACTGCAAGCTGTAGCTTGCGATATACCGAGCTTTGGGTCACGGGAGGACGCTAGTATATTTCCTACCATGACCCTTAGGAGAATTATGGGGAAAAACACTTACCCCATAGTTCTCCTTTAAACAAAACCTAAGATACCGCTGTCCTTTCAGACAGGAATATGACAGGTTTCACTATACATTAACACTCTTCACGGAGACAAGGATACGTATTTAGAACATATAGATAAGCTTAATGATCTTTCAGATCGTCCTTTAATAAAAGAAATGGAGCAGGAAAATACAGAAAAATATCCTAATAACGGGAGACGGAAATAACAATAGTAAAAAAACGAATAAAAATAGAGTACTCAACAAGTCCTGGGTTTAGAAGTTCTGGCAGAGTGCAGTTCAATGCAAAGAAGATGCATCTGAATGGCTCTTTTTCCAAGTAATGCTTGTCACAGAGCCAGCATATAAGGCAGAACTGTGGAGGTTGAGCAGGTGGGCTAAGCCTTTATGATGCCCTTCTCTGCTCCTTATAAACTGTCAATTTTCATAGTTAGGAATATATAGTTTAATATTCTTACATAGTACGGTCAGATAACCCCTAAATTAGTGTGCGTCATAAAATTAGCTTTAAATAGAAACTAAACTAGTCAGGTGTACCAAACATGGCTGGCCCAGGAGTGGTAACTTGGCTTGTCAGGCCTCGGACTATTGTAACCCACCCATGATTGATGTGTGGATTTCTCTTGACGAAACACAGCTATTAATGCAATTGATTTTACAATATTGTTCTCCAATTCCGAGTTATGAAAATTGGGTTAATATTGTCACTCTCAGATCATAACTCAGAGGGATACCACACATTCCTTCCTTATTAATCAGGTGATCTGTAGGGGACTAGCTGAGCTGGGTAAGACAATTAGCATAGTATATTAGCGATTTATGACCCTTATCATAAAAAGATCATTAAGGCTAATCCACACCAGTTTCATGGTAAGTTCTACATAAACAATCAGGTTTTAGTGCTTCACTAAGGACTATAAACATCAGAGGCCCAGATTAACCAATATCCATTGATGGAATTTAAGGAAGCCTGGCAAATTTAGGGCAGCCACAGGGCATTGGTGGTTAGCATTTGAATTTGGAAACAGAGAGGCTGATGCCGTGTCCAGAAGATCTAACAAATCTGAAGTCCTAGAGGAATATTGGGCCTGACCGATACTCATGTTAGGGAGAGAGTCTTAGCTACCGGTGGACCTGGCCTTTGGTATCTCCATTGATCGGACATTGCCTGGTACTCACAAAGATTATATAAACCAGCTCCAGAAGAATTTAAAGACTGCCAATGAGAAGGCTCAAGTGACTTCTGACGCCAGAGGCCAGCAAAATAAGAACTCGATTTTAAGAGTTTGGGTTCATGATCTGAAACCTAGGAATTGGTTGCTATGTGGGACCCTGGGTCTCCAGAGAGAGCACAAGCTAGCTGACTGAAGGAGCTCCCAGATATACAGTACATTGTCTGCATTCAATTAACTGGTCTTCCTATGAACCAGATTTTCACAGAGGGGAAGAAAGGGCCTTTGAAAAAGTCCAGTTTTTTGTATTCATCATGTGCTGATAGTGTATAGTGCACTATACTGTACAGTATACAGTTTATTGTACAGTATAGTATGTAGTGGATATAGTAAAGTATTTATACTGAGCTGAATCTGTATAGTTTATAGATTTAGTGGGTTATCTAAGAGAATTTAGAATGTAACTGTTGCATTTGCCCATAGAAACCAATCAGCTCTTTGCTTACATTCTGCTGCAGGGAATAAAATGATAGCTAGGTTCAGATTGGTTATGGGCTATTGTCAGCTAGAACAATAAATTATATTAGTTAATTCACTCCTATATATCCCCATTCCCATATCTATGTAATATACAGAAACAGTACAGTATATACCAGGGATAGGCAACCTTGGGCACTCCAGCTGTTGTTCTATATCATCTTAGTAAATCCCCCTGTAAATATTTTCTCAATTAGGCAGCATATAAAAAATTATATAATAAATAAAACAAAGAGAGAATGTCAACCGATTACACACAGTTCGCCATAGCAACAATTCACCTTCTAGATTTGCTTTTTAAAGTAGCCCTTGAAAAACTGAAGGAGATTGTTAGATATAGGAAATAACCCTGCCAAGTCTACCATGTGATTGTGGTAGATTAGGCACTTGGATTTTCAGAGAACCTAATGCACCCCTACAGTGGGCATGGACTTACCCATAAACAGAAGATCTATGAATACCATCATGTTTACCATTTAGTAAAATATTACCACTGTTTTTATGGGGAAATATTTACTTTAGTGGTGAATTTTGGATAAAAAGATTTCTGGTGTCTGTTCTTTTCAAAATGTGACCTATCACAATTGCCAAAACACCCTTTATAGAGTCAGTGCAAATTACTGGGGGGTTTTCTGTGAAATACTGTATATGCAATGTAATGTGGCTTTTTGGATTAAAAGCTGCCTAGTGTATGTCCTTTGCAAATCGAGACCTACTAAAATGCTTCAATGCTATGTATAGAGTTTGTAAAACATTTTTGTCTCTTAAATAATACACTTTTGTTTTCATGATAAAACATGTCCAGTCTGTAATTGTGGCTTAGTTAAAAGGCAAACATTTGGATTCATGTAGTGTCCCCTGAAGGATTTTCTTTTCTCTTCAGCACTATCTAGGGGTGCTAGTGCCATGCTATATGCTGGGCCGCATTTCTTAAAATAAACCCGATAGTGTGCATAGAGTCAGTACAAAATGTCTCAGAAAAGAAAAAAACACTCACTCCCTCTTTAATTGCCTAGTAAAACTTCTTACATAATGTGCAGCAAATCTTAACAATATTTATTGCTTTTGTCTCTAAAATTAAACTCTATTTTATATTGCATGATAAAAAAAACTGCCTCATCCCTCCCTCTTACATTGCAGCCTAATCAAACTGTTACATACTCTCCAGCCACTGTGCTATATGAGTGGCTATTGTCACTGAAAGATGGCAATCTAATTCTTATTTTAGGATATAAACGCCCCTGTCTCTGGAATGTGGAGTAATGGTTTTGAAGTATTTCTGTGGACTCTATTTTGACATTTGTATATAAAAGTATGATGTAAAAAATTAACTACACATGCAAAATATGTTTTGCCACGCTGACACTGACCCTGTCTATGAGGATCAAAGTGTTCCATAATCCTACATACAGCTTCAAGGCATCTCCCAAGCATGTAATAAAGACATTGTGTTTTTCCACATCACCCTCAAAGTCACATAAAAAAGGACTCTTTCACTGCTATATGGTATTTTTAAAAAAATTTTGTTGCATTGGTACAAGTCCCCCATAACAATGTCCAACTTACCATGCCCTTTGTTTGACAATCCCATACCTATTATTTATGGCCAAAATGTATTTTCATGATTCCCTCCACTGCTAGACTTCAATGAACTGAACTTCACTAATCCCTAGTCGCTTACTGTGTGTCAGAGCACAATGAAAACCAGACAAGCAAAAGGTGCTAGTTAAAATATTTATTAAAAACAGTGTCCACAGGAGTAAGCAGAGTCTTAAACCGGAACAAGCCAGAGTCAGGAGCTGGAGTGGGTAGTCGTCCAAGCCAAGTCAGGAACACAGAGATCAGTGTCGTCAGGAACAAGCGAGGAGCAGGGCCAGGAAATCAGCGTTGTCAGGAACAAGCCAGGAGCAGGAGCCAGAGGAGAACGTCAGCCAGGATCGGGTCATACACGGAATCAGGATACTCAGAGTAGCAGGAAGACCACACAAGGGCAAGGTCAGACTGGACTGATATATATATATATATATATGGTGAGTGGGGTGGCATCATCACTCAGAGACAGGAAACTCCCATCTGACTCACTCAGATGATGCTCTCCTATCTGACCATAAGAGGGAGCCTGGGAGTAGTGAGCAACATCCCAGAGTCTGCTTTAGCAAGGAAGGAACAGGTGAGTGAAATGGCAGCCAATCCAGCATGCTGCAAACCAGTAAAGTTAGGGTGGAACCCTGACACTGTGCCAGCTTGAAATGTTGTAAAATTTACAATGGGCAGACTTGTGACTATGCCATCAATTGTATATTGATCATTTTCAGCAACAATGAAAGTATAGAAGCTTTGATTTTTTTTTAATTGATGCATATGAAAACAGTATGGGCTGATTCACACCAGATGCTTTGGAGCTGCGCTGGCCATTGTTTCCAGCAAATTGCATTATCATGGACGGCCTCGGTTCACACTACCATGTTGCGGTGGGAACGTGGTGGTATACGCTGAAAAAAGTACAGTAGGCTGTAGATGTTTTTAATGCAGCGAAACGCTGTACAATCACCTCACACTCCTCTGTGCCTGTAGAACTGAATGAAATGTTACTTGTGACATTTAAATAAAGTTCTAAGAAAAAAAAAGCCCTATTCTGGCTCCTGGTCTAATGGGGAATGAGAGAGGCCTGAGTCCGAAAGCAAATTGGCTTTATTTAAGCTATTGCATACAATTGTGCTAACATTAAAATCTGTACTGGAGCCAGTCATTTAAAGTCTTCCAGTGCATAAAAAAATGCTTTATTCTCTCTCTCAAAAAAAAAGTTTTGGTACTTAAGGGGTCAAATAGCTTTTTGATCTAGACTCGCTTTGTATTATTTCACTCAGAGTACATGAAAATTCCCATTATCTATTTTTCCAACTCTCACTGGCCACAGAAGCACACTCTCAATGTCTGCAAACCACATACAGATTTTAGCAATTAAAGATAATTAGAACTAAACTATGTAAATAGGTTTTATGTAGCTATCTCCTGAAACCATGAATGTCTGAAGTCTTTCAGGAGCAGAGTTCATCCACATAATACTAAGCACTATTTAAGCCTTTAATTCATTTTTAAGCTTATAGTAAACCTAAATTATATTTGTACAAGTCTTATAATTTGATTTGAATAAGATGGAAGCCATTTGAGAGAGAGTGTCCACCAGAGTATAAATGCATTTGGTGATGTTCCATTATACCAAAGATTGTAGACTCTTGTTTATAACCTTTTTCCCATAACTGTGTACACAAGGAAAATCTTCCTAAAGATCACATGGACCTTAGATGATCAGATGAATTTAACAATGATTGCTGTATCTAAACTCTGCAATTCCAATAATATTCTATAGGCTAAATATGATCAACCTGTTAGGACTGCACTTCTCATCTGAATGTCCATTAGGGCAATTGTCTTGGCAGTTGTTTTCCCATCTGTTGGGCAATTGACCATTAGTCATAGTCCTGTTAGTTGTTCATCAGCTGGGTGGTCATCTGGCGGCCATCCTATTCCTAGTACTTCATCTGTGTCACTCACTCAGCAGTTTGTTAGGTTCTCATTTGCTAAGTGTCCACTCCCTGATCTCTCCTCTGTGACTCACCAACCTTTGCTTCTGCTGCTTTGCAATCGATAATACGAAATCACCTGCACTCCATACAGCGTACAGACCTTGGATGAGAAGTTGGTGCTTGAAGTGACAACACAGATGGCGACGTGTCAGATACAGTCAATTCTTCTGGGTGACATAGTGACAATGTCGCTCAGAAGAAGGGACCCTGCGTCTCCAGAGGACAGAGGCCTCTTCCCTATAAAAGGTCGTAGGGGTCTATAGGGGGCACATATAAGAATATTAATTCCAGTGTGGGGTACATGTGAAAGCATGCCCCTTTACATTGGTAATGTCCTTAGCCCTTTGTAAACCATCAACTAATGTTGACTTGGAACCTAAACCAATAACTTTGCAGTGTGCTTTAGTGGGCAAAAGTAGCAGCAAGGGAACACATATAATATGCTCCTTGTCCTCTCCTCCCTAAACTGAACCAGTTACTGTGCTTGAGTAGGCAGGTTTGCTTTAACATCCCAAGACCTAATGCTAGTGAGAACCCAAGCCTAAAACTGTACTGTTAAATTGTACGTGCTGGGATTCAGCAAATTATATGTAATGCTTCAAATACCCCTAGGTTGAAGCTTTCACCTACAAACAAGGGAGTAACTATAGCAGACCATCTGACTACTATGAAACAAATGATGAAAACAGTTAGCATTCTTTATCACTAGAGGGACTGCCTGGAGATGAAGGCCTGAGAGACAGGGGGGCCCTAAATGCCTTATTGTATGGGGCCTCTTCACACATAGTTCTGACCCTGCTTACAGGCTTGCCATGAATAACTGTTATTATCCTGAAGTTCTCAGTCATCATTTTGAAGACGGTTATTTACATGAATGTGCTCGGAAAAACACTTTTTCAACACATGTAAAATTAACACACCTTTCAGAAGCAAAAAAACTTTAACATTTCATTTGTCTTCAGACTTTTTTTTTATAAAGATAAGCTTTAATATGCAAAGTAGAGCTAAAAAATAACTTTATAATCATACAACAATTAATTGATTTATTGCTGTTATTCAATTAAAATACTGCAGAATGATTTTAATTAATAAAATTATTTATAATGTTTGACAACCTTGACCTACAATAATTAAAAATGCTGTTCTTGGTCATCAAAATCTGTCAACATCCTTCCTTTTGTGCTTGTCTGCCGGAGAATAAAAAACAGATATTTTTTATACTATCGATGAGCTGTAAATGCATGACAGTGGGTAATAATTTTGATATGTCCCAGAAGGTTCAGTACTTTATTGGCCTACAGTCAAGAGCTTGTATTGTATAAACTGCGTAACTGGAGAATACATTTGGAAAAATATTTTCACATGTTTTTTCATGGATCGAAAAAGACATAATGTTTTTATACAGGAACATAATTTTATTTATAATTGGTGATTGGCCTACTTGAAGAGTACAAAATCTTGAAGGAATACTGCAGGCAAAACACAAAACTCAGTTATAAATCAGATATGTGAAAAAAACTATATTTGTAAAAATGCATGTGTTCGCTTTTGTTTTTGGGTATGCTGTTTGGAAAAAAATTATGTTCCACAGATGTTTCCACTTGAATTGAAGCCAATATCTGGCAGTGCCCTGCTGTTAAAATGACCAGATTCATAGGCAGCTAGACCATTTTTTCACACCCTGCTACCAACCTTAGTAACCACAATCGTTAAAAAAATTATTATTTATTTTTAATTTTAATTTTTTTTATCACTTAATGTTATTGCTATCACGCAGGAGATAACAAGCCCCTGTGTGATAGCATTTGGAGACGACAGGTTCTCTCTATTGAACCTGTCACCTCAAAGACAGGAGTCTGCTCCCCGCTCTCCATCCTGAAGAGAAAGAAAAAGGTAGCCGGCGCACGGGGGGGGGATCACGGCGTGGGGGACGACGTACAAGCAGGCTGCATACAAATGACCTTGGCGACATCGCCAAGATCACTTGCAACCAAATGAGTGGCTTCCCCACTGTACATGTAGCCCTGCTTTCCTGAAGTGAGGCTAAATGTAGAAAATAACTTCCCGCCCGGCGCCCGGTACCTCGTGTCCCAGGTGTCTAGCGATAGGAATTCCACACCCCTGCCACCCTGATGCCACCCTGATGCCAGGCCTCAGTGGGCCGTGTGGGAAATACGGCCCTGCCTGGGTCTCTGAGACGGAAATGCTGAAGCATTACCTTTCAGCCACTGGGAGGACTGAGCTTCTCACTGCAGGTTATACTATTCTAATAGCAGCTTGCTTTCTAGACTCCCTAGCTCAACCTGCTTACCAGCTGCAGTAAATCTGCAATCAATCCAGCCTTTAAATGCTGTGCACTTCCTGTGCCCCAGATCTGTTTATTTTGAGTTAATTTGCTGAGTGTGCTGCCTCTGAATTGTCCGCTGGATATTAATTGTGACTTTAGCCTGTTTTCTGACTACCCTTCTGTCTGACAATTTTGTATCCCGCTGCGGGTTCGTGTTAGACCTCTGCCTGCTTCTTTACTACTTTCCTTGATCCTCATTTTGTATCTGTCTGCCGCTGACTCTGCTTGCCTGACCCTGTCTTAAGGTGCCCATATACTGTACGATTCTCGTACGAGAATTGCGGGAAATCCCGCGATCGTACGATAATCGTACTGTGTATGGAAGGCGTGCAACCGTTTCTACTGTACGGTCGCACGTCTTCCATCGAACAAGCAGGCTTGAAAACCCCCCGAGAATCGTACGATTCTCGGTGGGTTAGTGGCCTGCTTGTTCCACAACTGCCGAACGAGCCGGTGTGCGCACACGCACACTGCCCGTTTGCAGTGATCGGAAGCCCGCCCCTCACTGCGGTCATCGGAAGCCCGCCCCTATGCGGGGTGGGATTTCGATGATCGCAAGTACGATCTGCCTGTCCAAGATGGGCAGATCGTAAAAGCTTTTAATAAGCTTACGACCATCGCAAGACAAAAGTCTTGCGATGGTCGTAAGGTGTATGGGCACCTTTAGCCTTATCCTCAATCTAGCTCCACTTCAGACTCTACCTACCACAGGTACCTTACAGCAAACTCCCACTGTACTTTTTTCCACCGCCAGATGTTCTTAGTCTTCAAGGTTAAAGGCTGCCAAGTATTACTCAACCTAGAAGACTTATGACAGACTGTGAATACAGGGTGTCATGATCCTGCCCCCTGAAGAAGTGTCACCCTTTATTCACAGTTTACTGGCACATGGAGCGGCACTGACATCAGTGGTGCTCACTATATTAGGACTGCCCAGCCTGGAGAAGCAGCAAAGATGAGGAGGACCCTGCAGTGTCACATGACTAGCCTGAAGACTACAGCAGACTGCTGCAGACTACTGAATAGGTAAGTATAAAAAGAGGGAAAAAATGCAGCCAGCAGGTCTGATAAGGAGAGGAAGGGGGTTGATTTTCTAACTTATGGTTTCTGAGCTGTCATGATCTGTGCTTGACCAGCTTTAATGGGTTCCAAAGGTAACAATAGGGGTCTAATAATAACCCCTAATGTCTCCTTAAAAAGAGACCCTGGCACCACTAAAGTGCTATCACATATGGTACTTGTAAGATACGTTAAGTAAAAAAAAGTCCCCACCCCGCATATACGAACGTGTCGAAAATGATGATTGCTCCATACATGTTCGGTATCACCGTGCATCAGTATGAACAATAAAAGCTTTTAAAGTGTTTATTATAGACAACTTTGGGTGCCATAGTGTTCACCATTACACGGGCTCATGCAGTTTTAAAGATTGGCATGTTTGGCATCTATTTACTTTGTGTTGCCTCATCTTTTATATTTTACCAAATATTGGATAATAGAATGAAGGGAATTTATCAAAACTGGAGCAGACAAAATCTGGAGCAGCTGTGCATGGCAAGCAATCAGCATCTTGCTTTCATTTTCAAACCTTAACTGAACAAACTAAAGCGAGAAACTGATTGGTTACCATGTGCAACTGCTCCAGATTTTGTCTGCTCCAGTTTTGATAAATTCCCCCCATTGTGTTTATGTGTACTAAAATTAACTTATGGGTTTTTGGGCGGGATTTACTGAAAACTTGGGTTTGATAAACAGTTAATATCATGCAAAATAAAAAATTGCAACTGCCACCATTTAATTCAATAGGGTCACTGTTTTCAAGAAATATATCATTCTTGGGGGTTTAAGTAATCTTCAGGCCTGAAATGTGCGCAAAAAAAATGCAAAACCGACTGACAGCGAAAGGGTTAATGTAGGAGTGTACTCAGAACCCTGAGTTGGGTTGTAACTTTGTAAGTCTTTAACATTCCTCTAATTATATTTTTTCCAACAGATGTTGGAAGAAAACAACATTGTTTTTGTTTTTCATCCAACAAATTACATGAAGGATTTTGTCAATAAAAATAATTATTTGCGTCACTGACATGGAATGGTGAAAGATTCATGTTGGTGTGTTTTCTATCTGACCCTATTGGGATTTATAATGTAAAACAAATACAGCCACCTCTGCACACCATGTAACATTTGGTCCTTCAGAAGAACAATGTGAGGCCGCTATGAGGAAAAACACAGCATCTGTATGAATCATTTACAGCCTTCTGCTCACAGCATAAAGAAATAACATGTAAAAATAATAACACACCATTTCAAACTTTCAGACAAACCTGAAATTAAACAGACAAATGTGAACCATGAAGTGTGGTAAAAATTACAAAACGCCCTTGTTGTCCCGTAGACGGAGATAAAATACATATGTGTATTTATTGATGTCTTGGTGGAGCATAGAACAGGGAGATTTGTTTTATTTATGTTGGAGGCAATATTACTTGCCATTATTAGTACCTGTTCAATCTCTAGATCCGCTATAAAATGGATAGAAAATAGGGAAGAATGATGAGAGAATTATCATAGCATACACTAGGCCTGGAGGAGAACAGAAAACATAAAGTATGGTGTTCATTTTATGGAGGGCTTCAATCACCGACGTGCCATGTTTATTGGCAAGCAGACATTTGGCTTTAGTTATGATATTACCGTGTAAAACATTCCTGTAATCTGCCATGTATAATAAATACATTCCTCAGGGATTCTCATACCTTTTTATTGTTTCAAACTGATCAGCTTAGTTATTCAATCAGCCTTTGAATCATCCGAGTATAAATAAAAGTCCATACTAGTAAATAGGAGAGAATGAGTACAAGGTCAGGTCATCACTCATACAACGATCTATATTCTATAACATTACTCCCACTTGCTACCATTTTCCCTCTCCTCACTGTACAAATTTACAGCTACTTTATAAAGACTCCACATCAACATTTTAAATTATCTTGCGTTTTCATTTGTATTACATGCATCATCTCTAGCCTCTACCTCAGCGGAAGAAGCTTTGGTTTAATTAGGACATGCAAAGCACCAGTTGGATAATTTTTAGTATTAAAACTTGATTTAAAGCAACACTTCAGCCACAAATAACAAGATAACAATTAATAGTCCATTAATTAAAATAAAACCTGCCCCCTTCAATTGTACTTTTCCACCACTAGATGTCTTCCTTCTGAAATCCAGCATTATTCAACACACTTTCTACAGGCAGTAATTGTCCCGACAGTACAGGCAGTCAAGGACTCACCTCAGCCTGTGCCTGGAAAGTGAAAAAGAAGCAGTACAGTGATGAGCAAATCTCTCTGTCATTCTGCTTTCTCCTCCTATCAGTATGCTTCTTGTCAGGACATGAACTGATTGCCTCCTTCATTGCTCCTTTCTCTCACAATTGAGACATGTTGTACAGGGTATGCAAGAGAATGATACCAAGTCAAACAAGCTGCATTATTTGTGTCTTCTATATCTGTTTAGAGTTTTGCTTTGAGGCTGTTTTGGCAAGAGATATAATTGTTCTGAGGGTCAAAGGCTAATTTGAGATGGCAACTGTTTCTCATATTCTTTTGAATATCAGAAGACTTACAGTAAAAATTTTGTTACACTTGAAGTCCATTCAAAAGTTGGAAATTTAACTGGTAAGTGAAGGCTTTAATTCTTTTGCTAACAGGTCTTGGACAGTTTGTACCTCTGGTGACCAGGCTACATTTTTCTGATGAAACAATAATGAGTCGTATATACACCAATGGCAAGCATGTAATGAAAAGAGGCCTGGCTTCTTGTGATGTGAGCTTGGGATGACGTCATCTGAGGGTAGAAGAGGCTAATGGGTAAGCAAACACTGAGACAACAACAAGATGGCACTGGCTTCAACTATTGCGGGGATAGAGGAGACTATAGCTAGAGAGCAATTAAGGAGGATAACAAAGTGGGTCTGAGGTGATTTTAGGTCTTAGGATACATTGTTTGATAAGGTTGAGGTTTTTTGTTCAGTGTGTGTAGTGAATTTACTCCCGTTCTAAGTTCAGTGTGGAAAATGGATTCCCAAAATGCATTCCACTACCCAAACCGTACGATGTATGTAGGGGTAAAAAATGTGTGTGTCCTGTCTTGAACATGATGTCCTTCCTGCAATATATATTTATTTCCAGCAAGGAATACAGACCCCCACCCCACTTGTTGGCATATGTTAAAGCAAGACATTTACAGGCAAGCCAAATGTTTCACCTTGTTCAAGATTCTTTGATACCAGTTGCCTATGCAGGCCTTTACGGGCTCAGTTTACAGTGCCACAGACTGGTTTTTGTTACTCTTAGAAGTCGATAAAAGGGGGCTGGAGGTATAAAAATTATCCACATAAAAGTAGTAACCTTGGCCCAGAAGAGGTGAATTAAAGTGACATTAAAGGATACTTTTTTCCCCTCCCCCAATGTTAATGTCAGCACTTACCTTAAATTATGTCTCTTAATCCGATCTTCCTCTTCTTTCCTGATGTTTTCATCTGTCCCTCCAGTGGTGCGTCGGCTCTCCAATCCAGCGCTTGCAGGCACTTCAGATCCAGCGGTGTCTGCATGCGGGTGCTTGCGTCCATAAACTTACCTTGCGTCTATGCTCGACTCCAAAGCAGAGAATCCGAACTGTGCATGCACCCGCCCCAAGATGCTTTGCGGCCACCGGAGCAGTTTCGTTTTCTCGGACGGGAGCGCGCTGCAAAAAAAAGGTAAGTTTAAACCGCTGTTGAAGCGTTTTTTTTTTTACTTTTTGCCTATATCTACTGCTTTATAGCAGTAGATATAGGGAAAAAAAACGAAAGACAAAAAAAACTTTCAAACCCCTTTAAAGTATCAAACAATGTTGCCACTCACTAACATGTTTCTAGGGTGTCCATGGACCTAAATCTGTTTATCTTAGCCCTCATAAATTCTGAAATATTCAGAGTAACTTGTGAAGCTTTTTACATAATTTGAAATTTTTTATTCCATAGAGCCTGGCTTAAAATGTAGTGGTGAAAGACTATAAATTCTTTGAAAAGGAGAAGTGATTAATCAATTATTATGTATTTGAAAAGGGTATACACGTCTGCAAAACGATCTGGCAAGCTGTCTACAAATGGTCTTAATTTGGGTAGTCCATCATGACTGGGCTAGCCAAGAGGTATTGCAGTTTTATTGTTAGTGAAATGAAGAAATCTGTGCAGTAGCTCATAGCAGTTTCTTGACATGGTGGAGGAGAAAAATGGAAAAACTAGTTGAGAATGGGTGTCTCAATATGATTTAAATGTAGGCTTTTACACAATTCCCACTGCTGATGCTAGGCCCCTTTTAGGTTCAGCAACATCAGAGGATTGCCAATTTATCTCCCTTGCATTCATCTAAACCAGTGGTTCTCAACCTGTGTAACCTCGGGACCCACATGTTTCCTTGGTCATTAAGGCGTGACCCAAAAATGATTTTATTTCTGAAACATTTTAATTTATTACACAAAACAACTTGTGCAGTATTCAGCAATATATATTTTGCTGAAAGTAAATGAATTTAAAAAAATTAAAACGTTTATAAACAATAAAAATTAAATATTTAAAAAAATTAAAATAAAAACGTGTGGGGGTGGCGGTTGCGGGGTACAGTTCCAATGGATGTTTATATAATGGGGGGGGGGGGGGGAATGTCTGCCCCGGGCGCCCATAACTCTGGTTACGCCACTGATACTGATGGACATTATGTGGGCTTGGAATACATAATGTCCATCAATGTACCCTGTCCTAATGTCCCCTGTCAGTGCAGAACCTGGAGGGGGTGGTGAGGGTGTCTGTATGGGGAAGGGGGGGCATTAGCAGGGGCACCACGGCAGGTTCTCTACTAAGCCCCTGCTAATGCCCCCCGAAGCTTCTGCATTGACAGGAGACATTACGACAGGGGACACTATTGGATATTATGTGGGCTTGGAATACATAATGACCATCGGTGTCCCCTGTCATAAAGTTCCCTGTCAGTGCAGAAGCTGGGGGAGGGGTGCATTAGCATAGGCTCTGCTGCAGGTAAAAAAATTGCAGCGGAGCCCCCTGCTAATGCCCCCACCCCATACCCTCCCCAGCTTCTGCACTGACAGAGGACAATATGACAGGGGACACTGATGTACATTATGTATTCTGAGCCCAGTCTGTGTAATAACATTAATTGTGTATTTCATTAACATACATTATGACAGGGGACAGTGATGGATATACATGATGGATATTATGTGGGCTTGGAATACATAATATATCCATCAGTGTCCCCTGTCCTGCCACAGTGCACATCTCCCTATCTGCCTGCCTACCTTTCTCTGATTCCAGCCGACTGAACTATCTGGACTGGAGAGTACAGTAGATACAGCGGCGGATTGATATCTGCTGTACTCTCCCGTGCAGACCGGAACTATTACTTAATTGTCGGGCGCCGCGGCCCGATATTAATGCGCCGGCCCGAAAGTGAGGAAATAGTCCCCTCTCTCCCCGGGCCATACCACTTTATCGGAGAGCCCGTCGGAGGCCGGGAGAGAGGGGACAGTTTGACATTATGAGGTTCCCGCAGGCTGAACCACAAATTCCCCCTCTAGTTCTCTCTAATGCAGATGGGCCGGTCTATGCAGACATGACGCCGCGACCCACTGCAGAGGGTGTCGCGACCCACGAGTTGAGAACCACTGATCTAAACTATACATTGAGTGTCCAGATTATTATGACCATCAGTACTTCGTTGGACCACCAGATGACTCCACCAGATGACTCCACCAGATGACTTTGTTTGGCCGCCTTGTGACTCCACAAAATGTTGAAAGGTGATGCGAGGAATATGACTCTGCACTGTTGCCCTTCTGTTGTCTTGTACCAGTCTTGCCACTCTCCGTTCTGCCCTAACATTGACTAGTCGCTGACTTCTACAATTTTCATGTTCAGACCCAGATTTTCGGCTGACAGTCAAGTCTTTAAACACTTTAACAACAGCTGCTCTTGAACATTTAACGAATTCTGCTGTTTTGCTGATACTCGCTCCATGGCTCCGAGCGCCAACAATCATCCCACGTTCAAAGGCTGTTAAATCGCGTTTTTACCCATACCCATATCAGAAAAAATAATCACTTCTACTGTCATGGTAAACAACCTGCTTCCCTATTTATAATGTTCTGGCCCTCTAGCAACTTCAGCGCAAAATTATAGTTAATTATAGCTAATTTGCCTACAAACTTCAGGTGGTCATAATAATCTTGCCACTCAGAGTATACTGAACTGCACTATATTGCCAAAACCATTGGGACACCCCTCCAAATCATTGGATTCAGGTGTTCCAATCACCTTTATGGCCACAGGTGTATAAAATCAAGCACCTAGGCATGCAGACTGCTTCTACAAACATATGTGAAAGAATGGGTCGCTCTCAGGAGCTCAGTCAATTCAAATGTGGTACTGTGATAGGTTGCTAGTTGTGCAATAAGTCCATCCATGAAATTTCCTTGATACTAAATATTCCACGTCAACTGTCAGTGGCATTATAACAAAGTAGAAGCAACTGGGAACAACAGCAACTCAGCGACTAAGTGGTAGGCCACGTAAAATGACAGAGCGGGCTCAGCGTATGTTGAAGCGCACAGTGGGCAGAAGTGGCCAACTGTCTGCAGAGTCAATAGCTACAGGCCTCCAAACTTCATGTGACCATCAGATTGGCACAACAACAGTGCGTAGAGAGCTTCATGGAAAGGGGTTTCCATGGCCGAGAAGCTGCATCCAAGCCATACATCACCCAGTGTAATGCAAAGCATCGGATGCAGTGGTGTAAAGCACGCCACCACTGGACTCTAGAAAAGTGGAGACGTGTTATCTGGAGTGACAAATCACACTTCTCTGGCAATCCGATGGATGTGCCTGGGTTTGGCGGTTGCCAGGAGAATAGTACTTGCCTGACTGCATTGGTGATGGCCCCTTCCTGTTCCAACATGACTGTGCACTAGTGCACAAAGCAAGGTCCATAAAGACATGGATGAGCGAGTTTGGGGTGGACGAACTTGACTGGCCTGCACCTCAACCCGATAGAACACCGTTGGGATGAATTAGAGCAGAGACTGCGAGCAATGCCTTCTTGTCCAACATCAGTACCTGACCTCACAAATGCGCTTCTGGAAGAATGTTCAAACATTCCCATAGATACACTCCTAAATCTTGTGGACAGTCTTCCCAGAAGAGTTGAAGCTTTTATAGTGGAAAAGTGTAGGACGACCTAATATTGAACCCTACGGACTAAGACTAGAATGCGATTAAAGTTCATGTGTGTGTAAATTCAGGCGTCCCAATACTTTTGGCAATATAGTGTATATTCTGTTCAGCAAAGTGCATCAAAGTTCTTTGTAACATCATTGATGTGTGGATTTACAATGAAAGGGGGAATTTGAGGAGCATAAAAATTAGGAGTCTTCCATTCAGGTTCTCCAGCTGCAGAATTCTGAAAACTTGGTGAAGAATCAACTTCTTTCATCCAGTTTTGGCTAACAGGATACTGTATCCAACAGAAACAGACTTGGCTGCTAAGTCACAGCAACAGAGAGGTACACCTCTCTCCACACACTGGAGAGGACACTGGAGAGAACACAGGGCATCCACAGGGTTAGAGCTCAAGAAGGCTCAACAGCTATTGTGGGTAGGTACTGTAATCACCAATGACCATGGGGATACTGTATGGGAAACTAAAGAGGAACACTGTAGACTTGTGAATGTGATCAGCAGCATAACTTTGAAACTAAAGAAAAGTTGCTTGAACTGTGAGTTTAACAATTTACAGATGTCCCTTGTGTCTTGAACATCCTTACCAGTTCCACCCAACCTGGGTTCAGTGTATTGTTACAAAAACATGCTAAAATATCAAAGAAAATTGAAGATGAAGAAGTCACTCCTATACTCTGATATTTTAGAGTGTTCATGCTGAACATGGGAAGACATATTAGTATGCAAAAAAGTTATTGGAAAAAGCAGAACCCAAGCTGTATTTGGTATGTTATATCCAAATAAAGAGCTTTATCTAGAGTTTTTTTTTCTCTGGACTAAGCAGCTCCTTTTCACTCACCTGTCATATCCTCAAGGCAGCCATTCTGTAACCTGCAGCATTGCTCAATCCATTTATTCCCTAAAGACAAAGAATATCATTAATGGCAGAAGTCACTCTGTGCCTCACGCCGCAAACCACTGTTTCCTTGAGAATGGATAAATTGAATTCTCTGAAATACTATACTGGGCCATCACATAACATAAGTTACTCATAAATATGTACTACTATACAAGTAGGGTACCTGGTTATAACTCGGCTCTGAAAAAAATTAACTCTTTTCCTTGATACAGCTGTCTTGCATATTAAGGGGGGTTATTTCATATTTAGCAGTATGGAATAGCAGGAAGGTTATTAAGATTTTATTTTTTTGTCCACATGTTCATGCATTTCTTTTGGGTTTGTCAAGTATTGTATCCCAAGGGAACTCATTATTTAGGGATTAAACTGTTTTTTCTTCCTAGGAAGAATGAATTGTTTTAGCTTCTTTTGAGATATGCAGTATACATTTTGGGCTGATGCCACATATTGAAATAAGAGGCTTTTTTTTTTATTTTTTAGATACATCTTGTGCAAGCCATCCAAAAGAGCTGATCATTAAATTGTAAATGGATAGTGAATTATAAATGACTGACTTTGGACATGTTTGAACAAAAAGAGTCAGACAGTTTTATGCACTTGCTTGTTCTAGGCAGTGACCAACACTACTTAAAGTGTAACCACACTTTTGTTGAAAGAAAAAAACTATTGCCTCTAAACGATCTCTGTACATGCAAGAATTTTCGCAAACATTGTTTCAGATTAATTTTTCAGTCCTAAAGAAATAGCTATCTGTTTCACGGTGTTCTTTTCATACTGATTCCTAACAGGGTCTGGAATCACCTGGTGAAACTTCAGAGTTCTGATTATGTAAGCTGCAGTATTGGCATCCCTTTAGACGTAGTTACACCTTGGGGAGTATATCACCAATACTGTAATTCCTACTGCAGGGGATGCTTAACATTTGACTTGTATCTTAGTGCAGAAGTCTGAAAAAATGAGTGAGCCAATCACACAAGCAGGAAATTACATTTATGTGAGCATTCTGTACACCAACATTGTATAAAAAGCTTCTAGGTTTCCATATAGCATTGCTTTTTTTGACAGTTTTAGAAAATTACTGCAGCTGCAGTTTGGACTGGAAAAGCACATTTTAAAAACTGTAAATTACAAAATGACTTGTGTAGCAATTGGATATGCTTTATTTTTAACAACTGGGGAGTTTTCCTTTAAACAAAGCGGTCAATATGACATCCAGGCAGATCTTAATTTTTTTATGTATGCATACTTTGATGAATTTTAAATGTATGTAATGATAAAATGAACTATTGTATTTAATAATATATGCTATATAATTGCACATATCTAATAAATTGAAACATATATAAATGAGTCACATATATGAGCCTTCAAACAAATGAGGCATAAGAAATATCTACACACATACAAAAAAGCAATATAGGCAAAAAAAGTCCCAAGGAAAAAACAAACGCAAACAATGGTGATTGTGCAAAAAATTCCTCAGATGATTCGCAGCCAATGTGCATATAACTCTCAGGTAAGGATAATCACACAATGCAGGCAGACCTTCACCTCCACCCAGTGAGTGATGATAACAAGTGAATGCTCACCTGGGGAGGTAGACCCACAGAGCTGTTTCAATTTATTAGATATGTATGATTATTAGCTCGGCACAATATTGTTTTTTCCCATTTTACAGATATTTAGTTATATCCTTAGTGCTTGGTAGCTCATATTTCCACATTACACTTACTGGCGCTGATCACCTTTATTGTTTAGTTTTATGCTATATAATTGTAGCACCTGAAAGCTTCATATTGGTTCTATTTGTATTTGGGATGTGATGCATATCTCTATAGGTTGAATTCTATTTCTATAGGTTGAACTCGATGGACATGTGTCTTTTTTCCACCTGCCTAACTATGTAACTATGTAACTCTGACCTTTTTTAGCTGGCCCAAGCTAACATTTATTTTAGTCTAATAAGGTTTGAAAATTACAGTCACATGGCTGAAAATACAGTGCCTTGGGCTGGTGTTAAAGCTTTGTGAATTGAGCCTTGTAAGTGTTATTTTATTGGCCCTTATGAAAACAAAAAATCCATTCACAAAGATTACCACGCAGGTTGCCTCTTAAAATAACACCAGCTTCAGGGTAGTGATAACTGGGAGCTTCAATAGCTGTCTATGAAGGAGACAAGGAAAAGGAGCTGTCTGAGGTGGTGATAAAAAAAGACTTCCTAAGGCAAAATAGCGAGTGAGAAAATAAGGCCTTCAATAGATAAATGTTGAAGCTTTATGAGCCTGCTGTACTGGAATGGAAAAGAAGTTGAAGGAACAGGCCTCCGGAATGGTGAGTATATTCTGTCTTCCAGGGGACTGCTGATAGTCATGAGAGTATTGAGCAAAGTCAAGCTCAATGGATGCTCACCGAACCTCGCCAGAAATCTGCAAATCCATTGAATTCTATGGGAGTCTTGTATCTTGTATTTTTTCCTTCGTCTTTTACAATGCCAATTTGCAGGCTATTGTTAAAAAAGAGCATTGGTAGCTGGGCTGCTATGGGAGACATGGTGGTGCCAGGCTACCCATGCACACCAATTCAAAAAATGTAAAAATGAATGGCATTTAACATCTCTCTCCTGTCATTTTTTTTTTTAATCGGTCATGTAAATTGAGAGTTTAACACCCAAACAGACTTCCTGACACCAAGGATAGCATTATATAACTAGTTTCCCATCTTTTCTTGGACAATCCACATCTATCTTTCTATGGTGATTGGAGTAAGGTGTCTTGCCACCTGTCTGGATATAAATTCTGGGGTATTTCCCTGAAACCCATCAACAATGTCGAAGTGGCTTGGATAACCTTCAATATGTCTTTAACAGTACAGAAGTCCTGTTGAATCTGACTAACTATTACTATCTAAAGATATGGTTGACTGCATTTTTTCAAAAGATCACAAGTATTTTCTGTACTTACTGAAAATATTCTTAGCCTGAAAATAAAAACTAATGCAGCCACCATTTTCAGACTGGTCAGCTGCAATATATGACATTTTTGGTTTGGGGTTTAGAAACTCTTTAAATATTGAGGTTATCAGTGGGGAAACATGATCCAGTCTGTAGCTCCCCATCCTCCAGTGCTGACCCACCTCTGTATCTACGGTCCAGTTCTAAGTTGGTGAATGGTAACCATTGCATTTTATGCAATCATTTATGGCTCTTCAATGAAAGATCCTACAATAGTTTGTATTTTGGCTCAAATTGATATGACAAAATATTTTCTGTGACCAGTAATGAGTAACAGCCATTACCACAATTATTGCCATTGTTGCCTTCTCTTTACTTGACAATAAAGGTTTCTTAACTCTGATATTCTTATAATAAATTGTATCTGAAACCAATAACAAACCAATAACACTAAACATTTCAGCCCATCAATCCTTAGATATGGTGGCTGCATTTTTTAAGGATTGTTTCCCTTGCTTTTCACCTGTTAATCATCTCAGTAGCATGCTTCCTGTAAAAGGGTGGGAGGGTTTTTTTAGAAATTTTTTCTTAGGAAGTTTTTGGTTGGAGGGTGTGGGGTATGCACCCCCCGTGTGCTGCTTCAGATCAAGTGTGGACCGGGGTGTCCAACTTGTGAAAAACAGAGCAAAAAACAAAACAAGGTCTAAAGCGCTACTACCAGTGGTGAAAAGAGTTTAGGGGTTGTTATGGCCAGGAGGGCTTGAAGAATGCAGGATGCGAGTAACAAAATCCTCTGTAAGGTGTCAAAGGAGTAAGGGAGACAGAGGTGACAGTTGAAAACCGGGTGATAATACCATGTGTAAAGAGTGTAGTAACTCACCATGAGGTTTTCATAGATGGGCTGTCATCGGGATCTCTGCAGGGAAGAGTTGATTGGAGGTAGTCTTGTGGATTCTTCTGTGTCGTTTGGAGTGTCACGGCTTGCTGGCCTTGTCGGTGTGCTGGTGGGTAGCGCACGGGATTGGAGAGGTGGCAATCTTCTCTGCTGGTGCCGGGGGTGTTCGGTTTGTTGATGGATGGGGGGATGCTGATGGGGTTCCTTCTTTGAAGTGGCGGTGTCGGCGGGATGTATCCGAAGTGTAAGCGGAAGTGTTCGCTCGCTTGTAGTGAGACAGGCGCCGCAAGTTCCGGTCTGCCCGAAGAGGCGTCCCAGACGATGGACGGAAGTTCCTGTTGTTGTGGTGACGTGGCAACACGTTTCAAAGACATAGTCTTCCTTGTCAAGCCAGGATGGGGGAGTGGAAACTGGCGGCAGATTTTAAATGGATGGGTGGGGGGCGTGGTTATGACGCAATTGAGATACATGATGTGTCAAAAAACTGCACTGTGTGAAATAGTGTGTATTGGCCAGAAGTAAATACTCGGCATGAGAGAAAGGGTTGAGAGCAGCAATAAAATGTTTGAAGTGAGTGTTCATGGAGGGTGAAATGAGGAGTGCTATATTGTAATATAATACGGTGCTGATTTCAAGTTGAACTTTAATGGGGAGTGCTATATCATATTATGGTGCTGATTTCAAGTTCCTCATTAAGGCCGTGAGGAGAGAGAGTATTGATCTTATAGATCCAATATGTTTCCTGTTTGCATAGCTCATGAAATCTCTCTGCTGCAGGTAGGCGATCTGGGATTTGCTAGATGACAAAGACTTGTAGAAATGTAATATTTTTCTGGTGTTTGTGAAGGAAGTGGCGTGGGAAGCTGTGTTCTGTATTGCCTTTTTCAATAAATCTTCTGTGTTCCCCTATGCGTCTGCATAGGGGGCGGATGGTGCGACCTATATATAGAAGGTTACAGGGGCATCTCAGGCCGTAAATTACATGATCGTGGGCGCAGGTGGTGAACTGATGTATGGGAAATGTGTTCCCAGAGCTATCTTGGAACGAGGTTTGGCCATGAGTGATAAATTGACAAGTTAGACAGAGTAGTTTTTTGCATTTGTGTACTCCTGTTCTGTTGTCGAAGAGGAAGGTTTTGGTTTTGTATTTTTGGGTGGAAAGTTTGCTGGGCGCCACTTTGTTTTTGATGCTTTTGACTTTTCTGAAGACTACTGTGGGTTTAATTTGGGGTCACATAGCAATAAGTGCCAATTCTTTCTCAGAATGGACTCGATGGCTTTGAATTTGTTGTTGAAAGGGGTGATGAATCTGATTGCGTTATCCTGTGAATGTTGTTTTTTTTTGTTTTTATTGTTAGCTGCAGCATTTTCTGTTCGGAAAGGATTCTTGGGCTAAGTTGATGAGTTTTTTTGGGTATCCTTTCTCTAGAAACTTATTCTTGAGGTGGAGGCTTTGTTTGTGATAATCTTCCTTTCTGGTACAATTCTTATTTAGCCTCCAGAACTGTCCTTTTGGGACATTTTGTTTCCATCGGGGGTGGTGGCAACTGTCATAGTGTAGGTATGAATTGCCGGCAGTTGGTTTGAAATGTGTGATGGTGGTGATGGTCTTGTCTCTGTGGGTGAGCTCAAGATCCAGAAAGGTGAGTTTGTGGTCATCAAGGACATGTGTGAACTTAAGGCTGAAGGGGTTGGAGTTACAGTGTGTCACGAAGTCAGAGATGGTGTCTAATGGACCGTCCCATATGATGATGATGTCATCTATGTAACGGCCGTAATAGGTTAAGTGTTTGGCGAAGGGATTGTTTTGCCAGATATGGAAGTGCTCCCAGTAGCCCATGGTTAGATTTGTGTAGCGTGGAGCATAGTTGGCTCCCATGGCAGTGCCCTGGATTTTTAAATGGAATTTGTAGAGAAATGAAAAGTAATTATGTTCGAGTGTGAACTTTGTGGAGTTCAAAATGAATTGGGCTTGTTTGTAGTGTAGTGCTGGTTGCTGTGACAGATAGTGTTGTAAGGCTTGTAGGGCTACCTCATGTGGTGTGGACGTGTATAAGGAACACACGTCCAGGGATACCCAGTGGTAGGTGGGCTCCCAGGTGTATTTGTTCAGTATGTCGATCAGGTGTCCGGAGTCTCTTAGATAAGAGGGTAAAGTGATAACGATGGGTTGCAAGAATTGGTCTATGTATCTTGAAAGGCCACACGTGAGGCTGTCGATGCTGGATATGATGGGACGGCCTGGCGGTGTGCTCTCGTTTTTGTGGATTTTTGGTAGGTGGTAAAAGAAGGGTGTTTTTCAGTTGTGTGGAGCATAAGACTGACCTTTCTTTTTTGGTGATCACGTTTTCTTGGTGGGCTGTGTCAGTGAGGATTTTGAGTTCTGAGAGAAATTGAGGTGAGGGGTCGGAGGAGAGGGGTGAATAGGTTGATTTATCGGACAGGAGGTGATTGGCTTCTTGTATGTAGTCCTCCCGGTTCTGGATGACTATGCCACCGCCTTTGCCTGCCTGTCTTATGGAAATTGTGTAATTGCTAGTCAGGATTTTTAATGCTTGTTGTTCTTTAAAGGAGAGGTTGGATTTTTTCTGTTTGTTTTTTGTCATGTTTGGTGCAGTGCTGGCATTTTTTGGGGGGCATAATTTTTGTGAAATCAGCATATGTGACCTGGTAAAAGGTGTCAATGTAGTTGGCTTTGGATTTGATTGGGTAAAAACTGGACGGGGGGCATAGTGAGCTATGTACAATCTTTGGCCGTGCCCAATGGGTGGGAGGGATCAAGAAGTTCTTCCAGTATGGCGAAGACGTCTTTGTCCGTGTCTATGTCTGTAGGCTCTGTGGGTGTGGGAATGGTGCTGTTTGGTTCAGACAGCAATTCAGGTGAGGTTTGTATGTTGTGATAGTGTCTTTTGAGTGTTAGGTGGCGGACACATTTATTTAAGTCTTTAAATAGTGAGAAGGAGTTGGGTAAAATGTCTGGGAGAAAGGGTTGTGTAGTTCACAGAAGATAATTAAAAAGGACCATAGCATTAGTTGAGATTTCAGCTCAGTACACAGGAAGTTACAAGGACGCTGAATTTATATCAAGATGATAAGACATTTTTCTGTACTTAAAAATGAATGCAGCCAACATATCTCGGCACTAGTAAGCTGCGATATACTAGTTTTTTCATGGGTGTAAATATACTTCAAACATATTTTGGCTGCAAAAGATGTTGCCTCTTGCTTTTAACAGTTGCCAATATTATGACTCAGTGGCATTATGCTGGCATCTTTGTAAAATGACAAAATGGTGATGAACATTACAACTTTATCTAATGTGCTGGTCAACATAACACAGTCTTGCCACATCTAATAATCCCCACATTTTGTCCTCCATCTCACAAAAGGAAAGAAAAAATAAAAGCCTTCTTGCATAAATACAAAAATACTATTTGATTATAGCTGACATTTTACTAAAAGCCTCCCTTACACTGCAATCATTTCAATAAAATATTTTTATCAACAACAAATTTGGATCTTTTCAGTTTTCCTTCACTTGATAAAATGTCACATCAAATAAATAAATAGCATACATTTTAATGTGTTCCAATGCAAAACAAATGTTTGATGTATAGTTTGTGTGCAGGTTTAGAAAATTGTGTTAGTTTGAATTTAAATAATAGAATAAAAAAACATGATCAAAACTCAAGTCAAAATATTAAAACAAAACAAATAAATACATGCACATTGCTGAGCAGTTACAATGGCCACCGGGAACAAGCAAACTGATCCGCACAAGTTAGTTCACTGCAAATCAATTTTGAAGCAGACAATGAGTGATCCAAGCTACCATGATTCATGCCATTTTGCTGCCAGGTGTGTGTTGGTTGTTAAATTGGCAAGCTGTACTATAATGGCTACCATATTATGTAATCCAGAAAAGAGCTTTTCTGCTATTGTAGCAGCCATTCAGAAGTCAACTGAATGGGCACAACTCCCAAATGAAAATCTCGGTAAATAAAAGCAGGCTGCAGTTTTATATGTTGTAGACGGGACAGGGGAGGTAGAGAGTAGTGACTACTGTTAGATAGGACTGTGGTTATTTAATTTAAGTCCTTTCAGTGTTATTACTATTTTTAAAACTGCAAACAAGCATGGCATTTTGCATTTGAGACCAGGACTACTAATGGACACACCCTTCCCTTTGTGGCTATAACAGCCTCCCACTCTTTGAGAAAGACTTTCCATTAGATTTTGAAGTGTGCCTATAGGAATTTGTGCCCATTTGGGCAAAAAAACATTTTTGAGGTCAGGAACTGATGTTGGATGAGAAGACCTGGCTCACAATCAGCTAATTATCCCAAAGATGTTTAGTAGGGTTTAGGTCAGGTCACTGTAATGACCATCTTAAAATATTTCACAACAAAATTGCCAAACCATGTCATAGTCAATCTTGAATAGAAAAGGGCATTCCCGAAAACCGCTGCTATAAAGCACACATTTGTCTTAAATGTACTTGTATGCTGTAGCCTTAACAGTACCCTTCACTGGAACCCTTTAAACTCAATAATTTGAAAGGCTATCCATACTTGGTGTGATAATCAGGTGTTTGCAAATGTATGGCCATATTGTGTATTTAAAAGCATATACCCAACACATTATATTGTGTGCACATGTTTTACTCTCAGCTCCCAAAGACCACGGTTCTGTATATAAGACACAAGCTCAGTTTTCTTTTAAAAAAAGCATACTCCAATTGTTTTCTGCAGTACAGCATGCTCTACTGTATAAATATATAGGGTAAGATATAGGGTGAAAAAAATAATAATTGTATTCTTTTGTTATTATACTTTTTGGAAGTGGTAGACCCATGTGTTTATAGACAGTTTGTTTAAATACATTAGAATTACATTTTTGTCACAGTTCGTCATTTGTTAAGGTCAAAACATGTATACATAGGCATTATGTATGTGTTCATAACAACACATAAATACAAAGTTAAGGTAATAAAAAGTATTTGCTGTGTTTCAGACTTATTGCTATGCCTGCAAGTTGGTCAATGGCTTTTTGCATCCAGCCCTCCTTTCCTTAGAAAAAAATAGACAGCCTAATATCCTTTACACATATCTACACAGACATATTAAAGACAAAATACATTTTTGTGTTTTCTGATTGCCCTGCTGCTTGTTAGGTTGCTAGTCCCATTAAATACCACTGTGTGGCGGGGCGTGGCCAACGCATGGAGCTGAACAGTCGCACCTGAGCAGAGCTCCCGCTACAGCCCGACAAAAATTGCCGTTTTACAACCCGCATCTTCACCGAATCTTAGCCTCACTAAGCTTAGTTATGGGGAGGAAGGGCCAGCGATCATCCGGATCGAAAAAAGTGGCCTCAGGCACCCTGAAACGGTACTTAATTCCGGACCAGCATACGTCTCCCGCCACCGCTTCGCGGCCTACCACGAGGCAGCCTCCTGCGGACCGGACGGCAGCTCACGCCGCTACACACCCACCTCAATTCCTGGATTCTCCAGGATCCTCCAGCGACCCTGATTCCCCCTCACCTGTGCCACTATCAGCCGATATGCAGGTGTCGGACGTCATGAGAGATCTCCCGACGAAATCAGACTTGGCCCACATGTTTCAGACTCTGGAATCCTCGCTCAAACAGGATCTGTCTAATGTGAGGTCTGACCTTTCACACCTACTGGCCCGGGTGGAAGAGTCGGAGACCCGCCTGGATGGTCATGATCGGGAAATCCGGGAACTCAAAGAGTCACAGCGTAAGCTGGCAATCGGGCACCGCTCTCTCCTGTACAAAGTAGAGGACCAGGAGAACCGCAACCGGCGGAATAATCTTCGGATCCGGGGGCTGCCGGAGGCCACGGCGGACGCTGATCTCCCGGACTCCCTCCAAGGTATATTTAACTCCATACTGGGTCGACCGGCTACTACACCCCTCCGATATGATAGGGCACACCGGGCCTTGCCTCCGTTTCCCCACCCCCTCAGTCCTCTTCAGTCATTCCTTTGTCCTACCCTTCGTTCTTCCCTTCCTTTCTAGCCCTCCCCACACCCTCACTTTCTCTGGCTCTCTCATAACTCATGAATCAGGAAAGGACCTGAGGATATCAATCAACATTGTTATCTGCAACTTTTTCCGACGTAGCTAGGTATCCACCACTGTCCGTGTTTTACCCTGTACAGTTGTATAACCTGAGCCGCTTTTGTGTTTATGTCTTTTCATCTGTTCTTTAATAAAAACTTATTATACAAAAAAAAAATACCACTGTGTGAATTTAAAAATTATTCCTGAAGTTTCTGCACATGTGATAAAAGTTCTCTTATATTGTTTCAGGTTCTCTAGTTTTTTTTATACTTTGATGCCTTTAGCCAAATAAATAGGCCAACACTTTGTATGACTGACTGTTACAAAACTTTCTTCTGGTCTTATCGACTAACATATACAGTAACACAATTTTCCTGCAACAATCGATGCTGCTGCTGTTCTTTGCTAAAAAAATTACATCCCATTTACTATTATGTAGTTTTATAAATTCACATTCTAACTTGAGGTAATTTATGCATGCAGAAAAGCCATTGACAAATTCTATGGTGCTGGAGGTAAGGGGGTATTAGATCCATTTAAAAACATTGTCCAGGAGAGGTTAGGAGATGTTGCTGTATATGAACATTGCATGGGGACCTCATTTCTCATCCCTTTAAGGCATCCTGCTTAAGCTGGTCATACACTATGCAAATATCTGCCAGTTCATCCATAAATTCTCACAGTGGGAGCCGCTATTGTCCCCCTTTCGGCTGGCCTTCCTCAATCTGCTGATCAAAGAAGCCGGTTGGAAAATCTTTGAAGAAACAGACAACTCATGCATGATTGAAGGGCAGAGAACTGATGAGAAAGTAGGATAAATCCTGTTTGTAACCACAGAAGAGTCAGTACTGCAGAATAAAGAGGTGTTGGGAAATGTGTCAGAATACACAAGTGTGAGTAAAAAAAACAGTGTCGCTGGCACAAATGTGGGTTCTTCTTGTAAACCCTAAAGTGCACAGAAAAATGCTGAATGTAGAGACTGCGTAAAGTTATTGATAGAGACCTGGTTGCCTTTTGTAAATACCAGATGTCAGGATAGGTATCTGGTAACAGATGAATCTGTGTCTCCTGAGGTAGTCATAGAAGATAGTCTCTAAGCTATGTTTGTTCCCTGTGCAGTCACTGTTGAAAGTGGAGACAGAAAAACAAATGGTCATCAGTTGCTGACAATGGTAAAATTGGACATGCTTTGCTGATCCCATATAATCTAATTACCAAGGGAGAAAACAAAGGTGATTATAGTCCTGAATATCAGTCTGAGATGACACATATAGGAAGACTTTAAAATGTCTCTTTGAGAATCATAGCTGATTAGTGGTAGGCCACTGTAGAAGGCTCCTTTGGAGGCACTAAAGGTATTATCATGGGTGCTGTATAGGTCCTGCCTATCACTGCAAAGTGCTGGATGCAGAAAGGGGTCAGTGCAGGTAGTAGTTAGCTGGAAAGGAGACATTAAAATGTTTTTGTGGGGCCCTATAAGTGTTTAGCTATGCCCCTGCATAAGGATGTACTTTAACTCTGTTATATGTAGCATGTTGCATCAATATTTAACAAATTTGTAGGCTTTTAAAAAAATGACTTTCCTACATTTAAATTTCAGTCTTGACTTGCTGCTTTATCTTAGTATTATCAATTGTGTGACTTACTCTGGAAAAAAAGTATGTTACTTATTTTGTACAAAGGATTACTATTAGCTTTTATTTTAACCAATTTTCTGAAATTTTTTGGAAAAATGTGTTGGAAATGCAACAGCATATTCAGATGTAAATTACTTTTGAGCTGGGAATGGCGCTGTAGTGCAATGCTAGTCTATGGTAGTCTTTGTGTGCATTCTTATCTATCATGCACACAAAGTTCTCTCTGTATGCTGTATAATGCTGTATTCTGATGTAATGTTCTCCTAAGCAAGTAAACCATAATTCAGCATTCCTCAAGATCTTAATACTTCATCTAAACGCATGACCAACAAATTGTTAGCTTTTTCTCTGTGAATTATAGCTCCCAACTTGCTGCTTTGTCTTGGTATGCACATCTTTGTGATCTGTGCTGGAGAGCTGTAAATTCATTTTTTTGTGTACAGTTATTCTCTTTTCTCTTGATATGACCTACTTTGCAGACATCTCTGGAAATGTGATATTAAAGCTGACTTCTGGGCTCAGCCCCCCCACCCCTAATCACCCACCCTACCCCCAGAAGCCCCCATTGGAATATGTTTTGCTTTATTTTTTGTTATACTTATTTTTTTAGATGTCTCAAGACTGAACTTCTGATGCTCTGGGTTTTCTTCCTCTCTGCCTCTTCTTTGGCTGGGGAGAGTCCTCTGCTAATGCAGAGAGTGTTGTTAACATGATTCCATCTGCACCACTCTTGCGTCAATACAATACAATATGAATGAAGGGTGCTGTTGTGACACCCCCCTCAGAGTATATACTCAGTCTTCAAGGTTAAATGATTCTGTGCATCATTCAACTTGGAAGATTAAGGACAAAAAAGAGTTGAGCCTTACAGAAAGCAATAAACATCATAAATTTCTGATTCACTGGGTTAATATATATTGAAAGAATGAGTTTTAAATCCAATTTCTGTAAATGTATTCATCCACTCATCTTTAAAGCAAATTTCACACAAAAATGAAAAAAAAAATAATGTAAAAGGACACTGTTCTTTACACTTTCTGCTGCCTGTATCTCACCATCGCGCCAAGCTTGCTCCCCTGGTGAACTATATTGGCACGCTTAGTTTACTATTTGTATTGAGAGTGAGCTTGTAGTGGTGACTACTTTACAACACACACACAGGGACCATGGGGAACAAAAGTAGCCACCCTCCAGAATGAAGGACAGTGTCAGCATGAATTCAGAGATGATTTGAGGATCTACAGCTGAGTGATACACAAATAAGGTAAATTTTTTGTTAATAGTTAGGGATCGAAATGCAGTTCTAAGATTTAACTCCTGAGTTTAGTGTCATTTTAAAGTGACATGAAAGTCACATTTTGTTTTCCCTCCGCCAATGTTAAAGCACTTACCTTAAATGATGTCTCTTAATCCGATTGTCTTCTTCTTTCCTGTCCTTTTCAGCCTTCTCTCCAGCCCTGTTGCGCATCTCCGATCCAGCGCTGACTCCTCTGTCCTTGCTGGCACTTCCTGTCCCACGGTGTCTGCATGTGGGTGCACGGGTCCATACACTTACCTTGCATCTCTCCTCATCTCCCGGGCCGAAAATCCGAACTGCGCATTCGCCCTCCCCAAAATGCTTTGCGGCCGCCCGAGCAGTTTTGGATTTTCGGACGGGAGTGAGCGGCGAAGACAGGGATAAGTTTAAACAGGTTTTTTTTACTTTTTGCATAGATCTACTGCTTACTAGCAGTAGATCTATGCAAAAAAACAGAGGGTTTAGAAACCCTTTAAGCTCTGTGTTCAATTGCACGTCAAGACCTAACCTTGAAGAAGCTAGCAGGTACACATAAACTGATGTTTTGTGCATATAAAATTACATTATACATTTCATCCTAATGTTCTCTTTTAAAATCTCAAAATACTTTGTGACAAAAGCCTAATCATAGATTTCCACTTCCAGAATCTTAATTAATGTCATGATATTGCAAGAGGAGACAGAATTGTATTCAGCTTCAAATTATCTACTTCTTCCTATGCAAACTCTCACTTGTGCTCTGTACAAAAAGACTACATGTCATCTGAGGCAAAAGGTAAAATTAGCTGTATTTAGAATTTTAACAAATCCGGATGACCTTCTGTCACACTGAAATACTTTCATTCATTATGATATATGTGGCCTGCTTCTGCTAGCTTTTTATTCCTTTCTTTTTTTGAACATCTATAATAGCTATTATGTAAATATTCCCCAGACACCCTTCTTTAAAATCACTCTATTATTTTTTTATTTTTTCATTTTTATATCTGCCATCTGTTCTGCAGCTTGGTTTTTGTGTGCCATTTGTACTGAGTGTCCTATGGGATCTTTCCAAATGTCTATGCATCCGCCTTCTGTGGTCCCTCTGTTACTTCCAAAGAAAATATTCTGAAATACAGGCTATGTTATGGTGCCATTATCTTGTCCATTGCATTGTTCTCTGCACATGCCCTTGTGACATTCTGTTACCTTGCACAGTGATAAGTCTTTGCCTACACTACAGTCTCATAGACAATGAGCTTATATTTTGTGAGATACAATGCAATCAGCCTTTAAAGAAACTGACCTAATCAGCTTTGATTATGTTGATTTTTTTCACTGAACATTCTGTAAGGGAAAAACATACATACCTAAGTGTATATAACTTCAGCTGGTAATTGCTTTAGTGTTTGTTCAAAATATATAAAGACATGGTTAAAGGGAATGCAGAGTGTATTCTTAGCACACACATATTTTGAGCTGTTGCAGTAATTATCTTAGAGTCATTTTTGATATGACTTTCACATTTTTTGTGTACTTGCTTCTCCAAATTGTAGACAAGATTTGTAGACAAGCTCCTAGAGGGAACAAATACCTAAAGGTGATCCAAACCTTAAAGTAACATTTAACTCAGAGTTAAATCTTAAAAGTGCATTAAAGTATCCTAGATATTAATACAAATGTAGTTTATTTGTGTATTACTCGGCTGTAGGTCCTCAAATAATCACTGAATTGGTGCTGACCGTCCTTCCGTCTGGACGGTGGCTACTTTTGTTCCCTATGGTCCATGTGTGTGTTGTAAAGTAGCAACCACTCCAAGCTCCCTCCCGTGATGGAATACAATCTCGGGTTTAGTTTACTAATTTGTATTGAGATTGTAGTCTATCACAGGAGTGAGCTCCAGAAGGAAGGCCAGTGTCAGCACCAATTCAGAGCTAATTTTTAGGATCTACCTAGTGATTCACAAATAAGCTACATTTTTATTAATAGTTAAGGTACTTGAATGCATTTTTAATATTTAACTCCTGAGTTTAGTCTCACTTTGATAGTATTAATTTATTTAAATGCTAAATTGTTCAAATGTTTATGTTATGGGTGTATCCTGAATTACTCAATTATTGATATTCTTCTTATTGATGATCACTACTAACCAGAATTTCTGGCTTTGCTCTATTCAGCTATGGAACCTGATTACTCATACTGTAGGGCTGCTGAATAATCTATCAAAGACATTGGGTCCTATTTATCATTGCCACAGTAGATGAACTGACTTGGGAACTTGGGTTCCCAAATGGAACACCAGAGAGATATGATAGGCTAGTAGTAGATGATTTCAATTGACACCTTCAGAAATCTGGAAAAAAAAAACTTTTGGCGAACTATTTAAACACTGTATTCAATGCCATTTACACACATATTAGATTAATTAATTCTAAGGTATGGAACTGATTGATGTTCTGCATTCAAAGTAATAGCATTACAGTCCATTCTAACATTGGGAATATATATTTAGAGTACAGCGCACTGAGCAAAGGACTTGGAACCATCAGCAGGTGCTGGCTCAGCAAGAGTCATACATAAGTTTAATCCATTACAAACACATCTGTAAAAGGCACTTTGGTATTATAACCATTTTTTGTATTCCCTTTGTTTTTCTCCTTTATAAATATAAGGTGCCCTATACATAATAACACTAGTCAGGTGCAATCAATGCTCTTTTAAAAGAGCTTACAATGTAATTTTTAGTACTGCGCACAGCAAGATGTAGTTAAACAAAACTGGTGTTGCATTCTGTTGGAAAGATCTTAATACAGCAATGCAATTCCAAGGACATACCTCTGCCCTGATCCCAATGAATCTTCATGTTTTATTATTGTTAAATAAACCGTTCCTTCATTCTTGCCTTTTAAAACCTGCAAAGAAGTCTGGGCAGCACTATACGTGAAGTAACAATGAACAATAAGAAATTCAGAAGTTTACTCAACTTGTGAATGTCAAGCCAAGGTGTGGGATCAGTGTGAGTGCAATGAAATTAACATAATTTTGCTCAACACTTTCAAAACTTCCCCTGTACAGATATTTTGCGAGGACCCCAAACTCACAGAAACAATGCCGATGAGTACCTGCAAAACTGCTATGATCCCGGGGGAGGAGTTTGGCTGATAGCCCCATAATAAACCTCACAGGGTTGGAAGCAGCTACACCATATGTGCTTGTGAGAGTTATACCATAGGTGGGTTCCTTGGAAATGTATTATTTTTTTATATGTATTTAAATAAATAAATACATATCTAGTAAGATGGAACCAAACTGAATCTGATCTAGGGGCTTGTGGTAGGCCAGTTAGAAGTTGCTGAACATCCAGTCTGTCATAAATTACAGATGTTGAAAAGATTACAGATGTTGAAAAATTCTGAAGCAGCCTCTAAGTCTGCTTCAGAAGAATTCAGAATTACATCCTGGGATGTAATGACAAGCAAAATGCCAAACAATTGGATTAAAAACTTAGTTTTAGAACTCGGCAATGCTTCCTGTGCCCTATGCATTTCTATTGGCTTATCACAATGATGGAATGCCTCACAGGTCAATAGGACTGTGCAGGAGGCAGAAAAGAATGAGCAAGCTTCAACACTATCAGAAAGTACAGAATCATTGCCTGTCAGATCAGACATGGATTTGGCAGGACTGGTAGGGTTTTGGAGCCTGCTGATATAGATTTGTGCCTGCACTTTATACGTTAAGATGTTTAATTATGTGTTTATAATGCTAGATTGATTTTAAAGATACTTTGATCATAGCCTTCATTGGAAAGCCCAGCAACAGGTGCTCACAGGTATTGGGAAAGCTAGACATTCTGTCAACCAGGGAAAAGGCTCAGAGTTGCTCCCTCTCAAGGGAGAAGTTCTCCATCCACATACCCAATAGCACCCCTCCTAAAGCAGCACCCAGGGCACAGGCATTATTAGATGTGTATTACTAATATCTGGATTGAACTTATAAACTGATTTATACACATTTAAAACTTTCTGTTAATTTCCCCATGTTCTTAAAGTAAAACTTTATTTTTTTGGCAACTTTCTAGAATTTTATTTTAAATTCCATTTTTTCCAATGTTTAACTTTTACGCACAGTTTTGCAAATTAGCTGAGGTGGTAACATGATAGTAAAGCTGGACTTTCCCAAAGCATGTTGCACTAATTGAAAGCAAGTCAGGGAACTAATTATTAAAATGAAGTCATGGAAATTGTTTTAGTTTCATCCAGAGTATCAAAAGAATGAGAAGCACCAATTATGAATCAGAGCGACTGAATTATATGCCTCTGATTTACTTCCCAGAATTCATCTCCCGTCTGTTCCGTCATTAGAGCATGGATGCCGCACTACTGTTTATCAGGTATCTGCCACTTCAAATGCCCGATCAAAGAGAAGAGCAAGTACATGTGTTTAAAAAGAAAAATGTAAGCTGATAAAAGCATTTCCCAAAAATGTTTTTCATTTGGTATCAGATGAATTTACACATTTCAAGTGTACCTAAACCCGAAACTCTGGGTAGATTAGCCAGTGGTACAATATATATCCTGGTGTCTATTGTCATCAGGACAGAAAGTGATGAAAAAAAACGAAATTGTCACCAACAGAAGAGATGCAGATAAATCTTCTATTAGGGACATCTGTTGCATTGACAACATTTTGGGGAATGACCCTCACATTAGAGAGATTTCCCTTTCATTTCCTGTCATGTCTCTGAGACAAGTATGCTGATAGATAGAGAAAGCAGAGTGATGGGGAGATGATCTAATCACTGTGCTGCTTCTCCTTTCACTGTCCAGTTGCAGGCTGGGGCAGATCCAGAACAACCTAGACTGAGAGAAAGTAGGTTGAATAATGCTGGCAATCAGCCTGAGGACATCTAGTAGCAGGAAACTGTACTGGAAATCTCTGGAATGAGAATGACTGATGCAGCAAACATTGGTTTTGCTAATTATCTTTTAATGGGCTATTTATTTTTATCTTATTATTTTTGGTCAGAGTACTACTTTAGAGAGACTATGTTATTTTGTCCATTTAGGGCAAAGTGGCAGAGTTTCTTGAAAGCCCTTTCCCAATCCACTTTTCTTAACTTTCCAGTGCCCCCACACAGCTTTATTCCTCCATTGGAGTTGGAAACTAGTCAGCTTTATGTCAGACAACATAGAACTAACACAGGGTTGATGTTGTCCTCCTCTACCTCCTCATGTGACAGTGGTAGGCCTGATAATTATACTATGGAAGGGGGGTCACATGTTTCCATATATCAGTAAGCATCGGGTATTTAGCAAGAGTTCAGAGGGATCACAGAGAAGGCCAGTATCAGTGGGTCAGGGGGTGGTTTTTCAAAAGTCTCAGTGATTTTTGCTCACTCAGAAGTCCCTTTAAACTCCAGAATTATGTAATCAGTCTTCTGCAGAATTTGCAAAAAAATGCATTGTACAGTATCCTTTTCCCCAATGATCACTTTTGTAACACCAAAGTCATAAAGTAAGAGGTAGCAACAAGGAGTGGGGAGGGGCTAGACTGTGTAAGACAATATTTGCATTTCTTCTCTTTTTTTTTTCTCCCTATCTCTATAGGTTGAACTTGATGGCCTTGTGTCTTTTTTCAACCTGACTAACTATGTGACTAACTATGTAACCAAGAACTGCACATGCACTGGGATTTTTTTGAATGTGTTATATGGGTTACAGTCTCAGTTCAGGAAGTAGATGCAGGCCCAGGATAATGCTTGAACAATTATAGTGCTGTTCTTCTGGAGAAAACAGATGAAGGCATTATGAGGGGCAGTACTGTGATATCTGTACTTAACATGCCTGTACTTACTATAACTTGACATAATTATGAGATACTTGGTCTTCTTTAAGTAGATAGGGGATATTTTTTAAAACAGGTCACTCCATGTCCTTAAACAAGACACAAGATTAACTGCTAACTTACATAATGCCCATACAGTACAGGGCCGATTTACTCTCTCTGCTGCCCCAATGCCAGGTTCCTCAATGCTGCCCCCTGTATGCAGGCTGCATACAAGTGATATTGGGGACATCACCGAGATCACTTGTACAAAATAAGTGGCAGCTTCCCCACTGTACATTTAGCTCTGCTTGCCCAAAGCAGGGCTAAATGTAGAAAACAACTACCCACCCGGTGCCCGGAACTGCATGTGCCGGGTGTTGGGAGATAGGAATTCCACACTCCTGCTGCCCCTCTACTCCCTGCTGCCCCGAGGCTGGGCCTTGGCTGGCCTTGTGGGAAATCTGGCCCTGAGTACCAGAATACCAAGTATTTATGGTTAGGTTGCTTATCATGGTTTATGTAAACTGTGACGACTTCTTAAATTTGGGAATGGGTTGATCTGCAGAAGACAAGCCATCCATAGTGATGCCAAAATCTGACAGATACAGGTGGTCTAGGCAGGGGCTAACAGACCTTACTGTCCAGGAAAACATTCAGGGTCATACAAGGGCAGACGCGGGCACAGATGTGGTTTTGCGCAACTACATCTTATATTTCTTTGAAACACCAATCATGTGGATAACCATTGAGTGGGAAACAATGTGATTATAATATGAGAAAGTAAAAAACAAATAATAAACAAATAATCTGCATGGTTATGAACATGATTGCTTATAAGCCCTATATAGTGAAGACAATCTAAATCTAAAGGCTGGTTGGAAGCCAAAAACACTTGAGAGTGATTTACAAAATTCCACTGACAGTTTTGCAACTCTTTCCCAGTTCCCAGCAATTTATCAACCTTTTTGTGGTGTGTTTGTACATGTGTTCTGAACCTGACATTTAGCCAAAACAGATCCCTTTTTTAAAACTATAATTTTATGGGACTAAGAGAAAAAACTGGTAGCAGTAGTCACATTCAACTGGACATGTTTTGTAATGTTGAAGACATTTTACCACTCAACAATTGCTTCCTCAAGAGAGCAGTGTTTTATAGTTTTGGCAGAAGAAGGAGTCAGACAACCAACTGTTTAGTGGTCATATCCATAGACTATCTTCATGACCAAAAATACCAAAACAGCAAAACAGATATGTGCAGTTATTCTTTTTGTCCGCTCTTGACCTAATGTAGCCCTCCCCAGCAGCATACCTACCTTAATCTCGTGGCCATGGCATCCTGAAAGGTTTACAATCCATTACACAAAATATATTTTGCACTGACTGTGCCTTTTGAGTAAACACCTATAAAACTCTATGGGGCCCTCTCTAGTGCAAAATGGCACTATAGAAGTCTGTAGGGGCCTAATTCATCTGTGCGGCCAATACAAATAAGATATGCCATGATCTATGTAAACATTGTGATAGGTTGCAGGATAGAGTTTGTATGTATCTTGGAAGGGGAATTGTGTGGTACTTTAGGTTGGAGAGGGGGGTCATCAAGTGCACATCAATATTGTGGATTAGGCATCCACTTCATATTGACAGGTAAGTCTTCATTACATCTTGGAGGGGTTTTGGTGCACCCTGATGTTGAAATTAAAAATTTAAACAACCAACAGACTCTGGGGTCCAAAAGTAAGCTCAATAATCACATTTGGGTTTTACTTTCTAGAAAAAGCCTAAATATCAAAGATTAATGGAACATAAAAAGAATTCTGCTGTAGTAAATTTATTTTTATCTTTTTTCAATTTTTCATTTTTTTCCATTTTCAACAAAGCATATGTTTTTCCATCGAGGTATTACTGGTACTAGCTATGTAAACAGAAATTCCATAGGTCAGTAAACAGTTGCTCAGTCAGCCTCAACCTCTACTTTACAAAGATAAACTAACAGCATGGTGGGACTCTTAGGTGTCCATTTGAGCATGTCTGGCTGTGATAATTGGCACCCAAGGGAATAACCCTACTATGCAAAAAAATAAAAAATCAAGGCAGCAAATCACAAAGAGCTTTAGATGGCAGACATACTTTGTTTTAATATACTAGACAATTTGCGTCATGTTCAGGTCGCCAGTCTTGTGGCATTTAACAAAAGCTTTCTTTTTTATACAGTAAAGTGGTTATTATGAAAGTATCCCAAAGCTGATTTCTGCTAAAACAGACATCTTGGGATAGGACAGCAGCAGAAAAGGTAAAGTTAATTCAGTCGAATCGTCAGGTGTGGGCAGGACATGTTCAGCTGGGACCTTGTTAGCTAAGATATCAGCAGTCTTTACAAACAGCTGACGTGGTTCCAGAGAGCTGCTCCACACATCCCCACAACCCTCAAGGGAGATCAAGTTTTGATACCGCTAACATGCGCCCTGCAGAACAGATGCAGTACAGATTCACACAAACACAGAACAGAAATATGAAAAGACATCAGCTTGGGAAAGTCATTAACAATGGTGTTGGAATCATAACCACAGGAAACTCTCTTCTACTGTCACGTGCCTTTTTAAAGCTGTCTTGTTAATTATACACTTAGCTCCATCAATTGGAATCAGCAGTTGTCATTTTTTAATTATCTACCTAAGCAGGTGGGAGTTCAGATTTAATCTATAGTTTCCTGTCTTAGCAGGATGCTAGCAGCTTTTCTAATATTTGTTTCGGGGGGAGAAAAAAGGCGAAAAGCTTGTTTTTGTGTTTTGATTTTTTGCTTTGTATTAACAAGACTAGAAGTTTAGAAAAACAATTTAACATAGAGACAGACCTATTAACTTCCCTTATTGGTGGGCACACTGGAAAAAAAGATACATTTAGAAGGCTCATTTTGTTCATTCCTGGTTCTCTATGATTATTACCTAGCCATGTTCAATGCAGATGAGTTCTTAAAGTGGAACTAAAGCACAAACCTTTTTTTTTTTTAAATAGAGTTTTTTCAATGTTAGTATATGGGCAGCCACAAAGAGGGGTGTCCCTTGACATTGTATAAAAAAGGCTTGTAATTAAATTATGTGGTCGTCCTGCTGCCAAGGGGCCTTGGACAGCTCTGGCGGTGAGGGGACGACAGATGTAGTGGCACAAGTCTGTTAAAGATAGCTACAAACATTGCTAAATCGAAGGCACTTATCTACCAGGCGTACCTTCAAAGAGCTGCCCACCAAATACCTGGGTACTCTCAGATTTACTAGATCTTTAAACCAGCATTTTTTCTATTCATTTCATAGATTGCTTCCTCAATGATTTTCTCCAAATTCACTTTCCTGGAGAAACGCTTGAGGCATGAAACACGCTGAATTGTGAACCACTCCAACAATCAACAATTTGATGTCATAGTCATGTGGGACAATTATCCATAATTGGTTATTCCATGTAGTTCCCTTTCCCTGGAGTGATATTTGGAGATTTCATGTATATACAATCTATTGGAATGCTTCATTATATCAATCATGTTTTGGGTGCAATCTTATGGGGGTATGGTTTTATAAGTGATGTTTAACACATTTTGATGAAATAAAGTATGTTTTTACACAAACATCTTCTGTAATTATTTTTGGCTATGTCAGTAGGCACCTGAAAAGCCCCATTTAATATTGAGCCTTTTTAATATAATACAATAGGGGTGTGATGCCATTCTTCTCAGAGATATATATGCAAAGCCATTTCAGTCCCTTTACATCTAGTTACTCCCGCCTCTATACAGGTCCGGAAAACCAAATTGATTTCCATTTTGCTGGATCGGGGCAATCTGATGTAAAGGAATACAAGTCTGTTTACATCTGATTCCCCATAGACCCACATGAGTCCAGTATTTTCAGTTTTTTTCTTCCATCTCAGGTTGGAGGAAAAACCTGGATGGACACGGATATCACAACGGTAACATCCGTTTTGATCAGCAGGGGTACCATGCACAGATCCTCTCCTGATTGGATCACGAGAAAGGGGCCTAAGGGAAAGTTATATGCCCTATCAGTTTTTTGTTTTCTTTGCCATCTGTGTCCCATTTGGGAGATTTCCCTTCCCTTCCTGTCCCATAACCACAAAAAGTGTGAGAAATTACCTCCAAAGTGAGAGGAATTTCTTATTGTCACCAGGGTCACCAGAACTAGTGTCCCCATTGGAAGGTTCCCCCTCTACTCTTGTTGCGGTGACAACCCAAAATTTGGGATTCTCTGTCACTCTTGCTGATAATGGATCAGGAAAAATAAAGAGGGTGGATCTCCATTACAAAGATACATGATGGCTCATTTATAAGCAAATTCTTCCCCAACTCTAAGGCAGTTCAACACATTGCTCACCAACACTATCCACCCATACAGCACCCAGCACTGGGGTTACTCTGTAGGAGGGGGCAAAGAGTGGCTATCCATTTGAGGATGGAGTTGGGGGGTCAATTACTTCAGTTCCTTACTCTAAATTTAGGGCATATTTTCTCCCACTGACCAGCAATAGGGACATATTATTCACCACTGCATACTCTACACAGTGCAGTATCTTACATAATCCTAACAAGGAATGAGGTACGGGTTTGGACCAAAGTAGGATTCGCTAACTAAATGGGACGTTCCTCCACCTGTCGAGCCAAACTTCACCTCACCAACAGCAGGAAGTCACATTTAACAGTGATATTACTACCTCTGCCAAATGTGACAGCTTCCCTTTCAGGGCTCCTAGTTGCAAAGAAGCCAGTGGCTTCCAGCATCCTAGCAACCATTAACGCATCCCCTCTAGGCCCCAGTCATTTGTCGGCCTGGAAATTCCCAGCCAAAAGCTGTGACGGGGATGTTGACTGACATCATTGACTAAATATGGCCATGGCCATATTTGGTCGATGACAATGACCAAAAATTACCATATTTGCACAGTGACATCAGCCAGGTCCAGATGACTGGAGCATGAAGTGGATGTGTAGTTGGTTGCAAGGACACCGGCTACACCAATGTACAAACTTTTTACTGTAAACTCTGTAACAAGGACTAGCGGCCACCACCTAAAACTGGTGGAGAAAAGATTTAACCACAAGGGGCTTAGGGGCTTTTTTTTGGTTAGAGCAGTTAAAATCTGGAACCCTCTGCCACAAGCAGTGGTATCAGCAAAGAATATTGAATCATTCAAAAAACATTTAGATACCTTCCTCGGAGACCACAACATACAGGGGTACACGTACTATTAAAAACTAGACCACACAGGGATTCATATATACACACACACATACACATGCACAATCACATGTACATCGCAGTGGCTAGAGTCGAGGTTGTATACAGTATAGTGTACAGCACAGTGTATGGAGTAGAGTGGTATGAAGTATAATGTACAGCAAAGTCTACAGAGTGAAGAAAGGGTCAAGCATATAATATATATGACAGTGTACAGGGTGCAGCTTTGCGCAGTATAAAATATACAGCACAATGTACTGAGTAGAGGGGAGTGCAATATAGAATATACAGTACAGCACAGTGAACTTAGTGAAGTAAATCATCTTTTCAGTATATGTCAGTGTTTTACTGATATTTTTTCATGCATAATTTGTACTGTAGGAAAGTCACTGGTCTTTAAACAGTAATGGCAATAAATGCAGCTTTATTGCATCCAACGAAAAAGTAACACAAATAAAAAGGCCTACTCCACCTTAGGAGGCTAACTAAACAGTAGTGTCCCTCACTACGTCCTACTGGAGCGGCTATTCCAGCTTCCAGTATAAATGGACAAAAACCACAGTCCAATACAAACAATTGTTCTGACAGACCTTATTCCCCAGATATGCAGACACTCTCCAGTCTGTGTCCATCCAGTGCAGCCTGGATCTCACTCCGAGCTCTCACTCCCTCCCAGTCACTATCAGGTGCAGGCTAATTAATAGAGAGAGAGGAGGTTTACCTGTTGGCCAGGCTTAACCCTTTCCTAGCCAGGGAAAGCTGCCCTTTTCAACCTCTCGCTGACATACACAGAATCGTGTACCCTGTCACAGTACTTTCTTATATATATATACATAGAGGTAACTGTTGGCAATTATGCATTCCACAATGTTTTTTTTTTTTTCTACTGCTCCTTCTCAAAATGCAAGTATATGAGTTGGCTGACTCACTGAAAGCAATTCGCTCCCTGTGTGACTGATTTCTTATCGAGAGAGAGAGGAAGCAAGCTCCATCTCACAAATCCCACAGATCTCTCTATTTGATACAAAAACATGTAAAAGCAAGCTTGTATAAATGTCAAAGTTGTATAAAAAAATTACTTCAAGGTAAATGTTTGAATATTAACTCAAATTAAGTGCTCACTGAAAATACACTATAGATTGCTAAGGTATCCATTTCCTTTGTGCGTCTATGTGCTTCCTCTTTTATATCCTCAACAATTTAACAGTATTTAGTTGTAAATCTTTTAGAGAACCTCCTGTGCTGGCGGGCCTTAGGCAAAAGCCATTCTTGCATAAGTATTAGGAGAATAAAATGTACTCTTCCCAATCCTTAGAGTACTGCAGGTATCACATGTCGGCTCTATAGTTCGAGTGCTGAACGATCATGAACTGCTGATTGTTCAGCTCACGGACTTCTCCCTTCAGAAAGCAGTGATGGTCAGTCACAGCTCCCCATAAGGATTCCCATTCCCTCTCCATTCCTCCAGCCCTCATTGAAGAGACAGACAGGGTAGAGGGCGGACACAGCGGGCAATGGCCTTTAGAGAGGAAGAGGCAGATCTCAATCTGGCTGTGGGGTAGATCCCGTCATCCCAATATCGTTATATAATATAATGTATCCTAAACTTTCTGTAGTAACCAACATGTTGAAATGCACAATCAACATATAGTAAATAAATATTGCTGTGTCCAACTGAACAAGAACAGGGAAGCATTTTACTCCAGCTAAGATGCAGGGCAAATAAACCACAGAGAATAATTTTAGTTATTTGAAACCCATTACAAATAGCTAAAATACTTTTTTTTTTTTTTTTATGTACTTGTCATTGGGAACCTCTCTGCACATTACCCTATTGCTGACTTGATTATCGACAACCTCACCCTGATTGGTTAATGATTCAACATTGCAGATTGGATTGTAGGTAACTGGGATCCAATTGATTAATGACTGTAACTTGTTTGTTTCATTGTTTTGTATTATTGATTGTGCTAAATGCTATCTACAAAGTCAAATCAGTTCCTTTTACTTGAGGATTGATCATATCTCCAAGTGACTCGGTCATAATATCGGAGATCAAATAGCACAGCAGAGAGTCAGCAGCACTAACCATTTGATTTTAGGTGCAAATTACTGTTATAAGTAAATTTCAGACACATTTAATGTGGGTTGTTCCTGCAGCATAAAAGGAAAGCAGCTTAGTGCTTAGAAATCTAGTGCTGCAGACAGGGTCTTAGCTATACATGACAGGGCCTCATAGTAAACCTATTAAGGGGCCCCATGCCTCTCTACTCTCCATAGCAAAGGAAAGTAATAGAATATTAGTGGCTTCTACAAAGTTAATTTTCCCACTGCTATCGCTACCTGTATGAATCACTGTGTAGCCAGACATTGATGTCTCTGGGTCCCATAGCAGTTGCATGGTCTGCTATTGCCATACGCTGTATGGAGTTATGTTCTCCCCATTATTGGACTGGTTTACTTCAGTTGCTGGGGAAACAGAGAAAGTTGTCACTGGAATCAAAGCCCCCATTTAAAAGATTTTGTCATTGTCTCCTGTTTTTATGATAACTGTAAAATTTTGGATTTCTGTAAAATTTTGGATTTCCCATCATTTTCTGTCATGGTAACAACGGTCACCATGACAAATGCAGGGAGTGAATCTACCTAATGGGGGCAGATAATTTTAATTTTGTTGTACTTAACTAGCTGGAAAGTGTGTTAGTCAGTTGCTCTTGCTGCACACAGTGACAAGAACAAATATGTGAACCCCTTGGAATTAACTGGGTTTCTGCAGTAATTTGACAAAATGTGATCTGATCCTCATCTAAGTTGCAAAAATAGACAAGCACAATGTGCTTAAGCTGATAACACACAATCAATTCTAATTTCTTGTATCTTTATTGAACATTCTCACTGTTGGAGGAAAAAGTAAGTGAGCCTTTTGACTAATTATTTCAACAAAAGAAAATGGAGTCAGTAGCTTGCACACCTGGAGTACAATTAATAAAATACGTTTGGAGGTGTGGTTTAGAGATACTTTAAATAATAAAAGCCACTCAAACATTTTGAAATTGCTGTTCAAAAGAAGCATCAACTGGTGTGAACCATGCCTTGCAAAAAGGGGAAAATATACGATCAAGAGTAGTTAATCTGCATAAGGCTGGAAAGCAATCTCAAAATGTTAAGGCTAAAGAATGTTTATGGGGAAACTGTAGTGTAATTTTGGCTTCTCCTTTCATCACACTTCTTCACCCAATGCTGCACATTGCTAGTGTCCACTACAGCATCCCCATTAAAATTTTTTAGCCAATTATAGATTTTCTTAAGTGTGCAACCCTCTTTCACCAGAAATTCAAGCTCGTTGTTTTAGCCCCAGATCCATGGTTCTAATTACTCAATCTGAAAAAGAAAAGCATACATTAGTGGGGTAACATGGTACACGAACATTCACAGTCACTCTAATAGATCTCAAATTACAATACTTTCTGCTTTAGCCTCATACAATGAAGACAGCGGGAGATTCCTTGATCAATGCTCGTAAGCGTTGATGGAGGAATCTGTTCTATTTTTTTGTTCAGCCCGCAGGTTGAACAAAAAAATAGAACAGCATATGGTCAGCTTAAGTGTACTGGGGAATTTTTGTATTGCTCTTCCTAGAAAAGAAAAGAAAAATGTAACAAAGGTTTGGCTATACATATATTAATTGTAATCCAACTAAATTGGCCCTAGGCTGGAATTTCTTTTTTTTTCCAGTTTTTTCTAAAATCTATGCTGAAATATAACTGCTGGGGAAACTGGAGTGTTGGCAGTGTGAAATACTCAGCAACATGATACTTAAAGTGACACTAAACTTAGGAGTAGAATCTTAAAAAATGTATTCAAGTATCTAACAAAAATTTATTTTTCTTGGTGTATCATTCGGCTGTTGATCCTCAAATCATCTCTGAATTGGTGCTGACACCGCCCTTCCTTCTGGACCGCTCCAAGCACACTCCCATGAGGACTATAACTTCAAAATAATTTAGCTAGCTAACTGTGAGATTGTAGTTTTGCCCTCTCCACTTGTTCTGGTGACCATTATTACTGAAAGTAAAAGTGAAAGAAAAATTCAAAATTTTGATTGTCATCAGAACAAGAAAAGATAGGAAATCTTCCAATGGGGACACTGCTCAGCACCGGGGATTTTCCTCACTCTTGAGGTATTTCCTCTCACTTCTTGTTGAGGCTATTGGACAGGAAGTGAAGGAAAATGTCCCTAATGGCACAAAGATGGCCAAAAAAAGTTGATGGGTTAAAACCCTCCCATACTCTATCCAAAACTTTAAACAAAAAGGTTTGGCCTCAGTTCTACTATAATTTCTTGTACTGTTGTTACAGTGACAGGAATTTGGGTAAATTTCTCAGATAGCAACAAAAATGTGACAGAAACTTAAAAAAAAGAAAATATACTGTATATTTATTTTGGCTGGGACTGGGCTTTAAACATATTGCTTTGAGTTCTTATATAATTTCAGTGGTTGCAATGCGGGTACAACAGCAGATGCTATTTTAAACAATTAAAGCTGAACTCCAGCCATAAAGAATTATGTATACTTGCATTGGTCCAGCTTAGCATAATGTAAGTATTCATATATTATAACTGGTAGGGCCATGGGGATCCTGTAAAACACTGTAGTAGCTGGAGCTACAAAGCCTACTACAAAGCCTTACAGCAATCTTCCTGGTCCTGTACTGGCACTGTGCTGAGCTACTTCCCCTCTGCTGTGAAGACTCTCCCCCTCAGCACAGCAGCCATTCAGCAAACGCATAGGGTCTATTCACTAAGCTGCCGGGGGCAGCCGGGTGAACAACCGACCCCAAGTGAAGTGAGCCGAACACTGTTCGGGTATTCACTTCAGGCTTGTACGGCTGATTTCAGCTGTATATCGGCTGAAATCAGCCATACATCGGCTTGCTTCTCATGGCTTCGGGTCGGCCGAACATGCTCGGCATGTTCGGCTGACCCGAAGTGCAGAAGGAGTTCGACTCAGCCGATCCAACATCTGGATCCAACAGCAGTGAGTGACATCTGGATCCAACAGCAGTGAGTGAATAGCCGAATGCCGCTGAGCAGCATTCGGCTCGGCTGTTCTGCTCAATCCCTCAGAGGGACCGAGCCGAACAGAAAAATAGTTTAAAAAGTTTTAAAAAAAGTAAATAGAAAACGATTGTGCGGAGCTAGCAATGACAGCTTGCTCCGCCCAACAGTTTTCTAATGTCTGGCGGATCTGCTGCGTTAAAAAAAAAAAACTCTCCCGGGCGCTCTGGGAGTCTCTCGCTACCGGCCGCCAAGGAGAGAAACACTGCTTTTTCTTTTTTTTTCTTTATTCTGACACGGAGCTGTGTCAGAATAGAAAAAAATAAATAAACATTTTTGCCTATTGGAATGCTATTTCAATTTGCAATAGCCAATAGTAAACTAGCATTGTACCCACCCTCTGCTGATGGACCTGATGGAGAACTGCAGCAGAGGGCGGGTACAATGCTAGTTTACTATTGGTTATTGCAAATTGAAATAGCCAATAGGAATCTAGCAATGCATTCCAATGGGCAAACATGTTTTTTTTTTTTCTATTCTGACATGGCTCCGTGTCAGAATAAAAAAAAAAGAAACAGCAGTGTTTCTCTCCTTGGCGGCCTGGAGCGAGAGACTCCCGGAGCGCCAGGGAGAGTTTGCTGTTTGGAGATCAGTGTCACTGGTTAGCAGGTAACCAGGGACGCTGATCTCTCTGCAAGTGGCCGGAGCCAGCCATAAGATCACGGCTGGCTCCGCCCAGCTGTCAGAAGCAGGCTGCCGGCCAGCCAATGGCTGAACCGAAGGGGTCCTGGGGCCGAAGCTTGCCGAAGGATTGGCCGAAGCTACGGCTAGAACCGACTATTGTTTCGGATCATCAATTATTAAACAAGATTCACTGAACCCTTGGCAAATTGATCCTGGGCAGATTTGCCCATCACATGTGCTAAGAGCAAGCGCTGCAATAAAAAGCAATCCATGTAAACGTTTATTTTCCTCACCCAACCATACAATGTGCCTTTTTTGCTATTGATATGACTATTCTAAATACTGCTGGAGAAAATCATGATATGAAAACAAGCATTGGCAAGATACCGAGGTCCTATGCATATGTAATAGACATATTTTATCACTCCTGAAAATCTCTGCATAATCTGCTCAAAAATACCGCTTTTGGAAGAATTATTTTGGGATTTGAATTAACTGTCCCAGCAATCCTGGTGAGAAAAGGCAGATGTCAGATCTCTTAGAAAATATTTGACAGTGTATGGCTGGCCTAATCACCTGCTGATTTGATACTGCGGGTTACTGCCCACCACTGCACTTTTCTCTGTGTTGTTAAATATATCTAGAAATTCAATGAAAATGTAAAAATGCTACACTAAGGCATAATTAATCATTTTGATACAGTTTTTTTTATTATGTACAGTTATGTAGATGTAAATTCACTTACTAAAATCTCATATATTTAAAGAATAACTCCGGGGTAGAATTTTTATTAACCCTTGCAGTGAGGCTAGCCCTGCTCTGCAAGGGTTAACTGTTCATTTTTGCCTAGGGTCAAAAAAAGCAAAGAAATACTCACCTCATACGCCGAGCTTGTCACAGTGCTCCCTCCCTCCTGCCTGCCTCCTCCTCCGCTGCAACAATGGTATGTCCCTTGGAATCTTGACGTCATGTACACTGTGTATAAAATGTTATGATTTATGGGACTTTGGATCACTGCAGCAGAGGGAGAGTATCACGTACCTGGTTGAAGACCGGTTGGATGAGGAGAGGCTTCCATTGCACCTCGTGTCCCACAGACTCTGGTGGTGGAGGCAGAATCTGAGTGAACAGCATGTAGCACGGGTGCCAGAGGTGCATTCACACCATGCAGGTAAATTCCAGAGTCAGGGTCAGGTGAGACAAGTCAAGGGTCACACCGGCCGGGCAGCAAAGTACAGAGCAGGAGACAGTGGCAAATCCAGTGAACAGGCAAAGGTCAGGAGGCAGGCGGCAATCAGAGTAGTCAAGGGCAATCCGGGTCAAAACACAGGAACAGGAAACCGACATCAGACACAGGAACAAGCTGAAGACTATCCAGCACCTGGGAATCAGACAGGCTTGTTTAAATATGCTGGTCTATTAGAATGAAAAACAGGACCCTGCGCATGCGTAGTGACAGGTGTTACCTTACAGAGAGAGAGGCTCCAGAGACAAAGAGCAAGCCAACTCGGAGGATCAGGTGTTTATAACTGAGCTATCACAAACCGCTGATCACTCAGTTCATGATCTTCTCCCTGCAGAGAGCGGTGACTGTCAGTCATCACTCCCTGCAGAGATTCCCCCCTCCCCTCTCTGATCCTCCAGTGCAGGGAGTGGGCAGGCACAGAAGGCTCTGCCTCTAGAAAGGCAGAGCCAGCTGTCAACCAAGTAGTGGGGTGGATCCTGACAATCTTTCATGTCTGCAGTGCAAAAAGATTATCTTTTAACATCACTTTAGTTTTTACTTGATACAGCCAGATGAACAACTGATATATTTGACACCTAGTGCTCATGCAATGTTATAGTTGCCTTCCTGGGCTTTTTTATTTTAATCTTCATAGCAAGAGGCTTATTATAATAAAAAGTGTATGTAAATCCTAACAATACATTTTTCTTATTTGCTCCCTTTTAGTTTGTTAAATATACCATTGGAAACATTTTGTTATACCTGTTTGATAAGTGCAAAAAAAACTTTTGACCCTACCAGAATTTCAATGCTGTTGAGTGTCCTCTGCAGGGGCGTATTTACCGTGAGGCAAAGTAGGTGGTCCTCTGCACATTTCTTATGTTATCTCAGAGTCTGTTTAGCCCTCCTAGTCTTTATCTTGGATTACAGAGTCGTTAGCCTTTATGTTGTAGAGATCTTAGAGTAGGAGTGGTTGAGTAGTTTAGCAAAAGACAGTGGGCAGTGCTAACACCACTCAGTCCACAAAAATGATCGGTTGTCAACCCACAACAGGGCTGAAGAGCTGAATGCATTTCTGTAAGAGCAACAGGTACATTTAGCGCTGCCAGGGTCTTTAAAGGGATATAACACTGGGAAATGTGCATGTATTGCAAAGGCCAAGCTTTATTCACAAAGCATTAGCACCAGAATAAGGATCTCTATTTTAGCCATGTGACTGTAATTTTAAATCTCATTGAAAATAGCTGTCCCTTTTTTGAAAATAAGTATCCTTTTCCAGGTATGTTTGCTTTGTGAATTAAGCCTTGAGCATTGTTGCCTGTTCAATACAGCACCACACTTTACACAACATAGAACAGTTGCCCTGCCTTCTTGTGTCTGATTGGCTGTGGCCCTTAATTTAAACACTACATGCCCAGGGCCCAGGGCTTGTGATAGGGTTTTGCTGTCTAGCCTCCTGACTCCTGCTTTGGATTTCAGATTTCTCTCTCTGAATATCCTGAACCTTGCCCTGAATTATGGATTATTCTCCCGGAATGCTGCCAGCCCTGATTTCCTGCCTAGATATGAATTTACTAGATCATCTTTCATGATACTTGAACTATCCCTCTCAGGGTTTTTAGTGGGCATCTCAGTTATCAGTCACAGATCATTATGCAAACTGGTGCCTTACAACCATACACAAAGCCTGGAGCACATGCAGAATACACAACACACAGTTCACACATAGCACACAGCATATGCAACACACACACCATGGAGCACACATCGAAATCACCGCACAACACAGAGCACACACAGTATACACAACACACAGTGCTCACATAGCAAGGAGCACACACAGTATATACAATACAGCCAGCACAGAAAACAAATAGCACAGAACACACACAGCATAGATCACACACGGTATACACAACACAGAGAGCACACACAGCACAGTGCAAACACAGAATACTCAACACACACAGTCTGGAGCACACACAGTACACACGACACACACTGCATACAAAGCACAGAGTATTCACAACAAATACAAGAGTACACATTGCACAGAAAACCGTGCATACAAAGTAAGTACAACACAGAATGTACATAGATGGCAAAGCACAGAACATATTCAGCACAAAGCATACACAGTGCACACAGAGCTAACATAATGTAAAAATAATTCAGTAATGATCCTTGTATTATGTATAAAATCATTAAATGCATTTCTGTATGGAATAGGCAAAAACCATCTTTGTATCCGTCACCCTGCACAGCACCACTAACACCGTGCAAGGTAGGGTTGCCACCTGTACGGGATTCACCCGGACAGTCCGGGTTTTGAATCCTGTGTCCAGGTTTCATGGCAGCTGAGACCCGGACACATGATGTCAGGCAGATAGGGGCAACCAAAATTAATACAGGGCCTACTGGCCCCCCACTCAAAATAGTCTTGACTGTGATATTTACATATGAATGGGTCTCACTATTTACATATGAATAAGCCCCAACTCATTCTCCCCCAAAAAATCTCTATGCGTCGCTAGAGTGTTCGGGTTTTGCTGAAAGAAAAGGTGGCAACCCTAGTGCAAGGGGGGTCACCACTCAAAATTAGCCAGGGCTCTGCTGTTTAGGCACCTGCTGTCATCAACATGCTTAAAGCAGAATAGAGCACAATGATGATTTCAAGAGTCATGCTGCTCCCTTATTGTCCAGTCACAGGCTCAGGCAGGCACTAGACCAAGATCTCTTCCCTCACTGCAGTGTAATCAGCAGAGAGGTCTAGGACCTAGCTAAGCTGTCATGCAGGGATGCTTGGATCACAAGATTGGATGAAGAGAATGACAAATCTTTTGGCAGATACACAGTTCTTATTTGTATATCTCAGCTGTTTATTAAACTATTTTCTTATGATTCTGCTTTAAGGAAATGTCCTGCAGACAGATCGAGATAATACAACTTGTGTGAGTGAGTGAGCTCTATAGGCTCTCCCAAGATACTGCATACTTGTAATTTTAACAGATAAACTGTCTTTGTTTTCCAGATTTACTGTCGCACTCCAAGCTCTGTTTTACATAAAAACTCATTAAGAGATACAATGCAGCCCTTCATGCTATTGTTATTGAAGGCCCCTTGAACTGATTGATTAAGCCCGTCGAGATTGCTTATTCAGTTTGCCTATTTTCATAATAAGTGTTTGGCCATTTGAATTCCTGTTGTACTAATGTTTATTTTAATCTACATGTAGAATCTGTATCAGCGTGAACAAGTATACTGTATATGTGGGCAGTTTCACAGATGATCACCTGCTGGGGGCTGCTGTGAACAAATATAAACCAAATGAACAAAGAGCACATCATATTACCATTATCTCTGGAATATTCACCACTGAAGTAATGATTTTATGCATAGATATGCAGGTGGCATTTAATATATGGGCACTTTACAATTCCCAAACAATTTGTATTGTATTAAAATGCCTGTCTGACTGGATATAAATTGATTGAATAGATTAGGTATGTCCTCAAATTACATTGTTTTGGTTATTCTAAAGGATATTAGAATGTACAATCAGATTGTAACATGTATAGGGAGCTCCAAAAACCTTGTTACTTTTTATAGTTTATAATTCTCTCTGTCAGTGATTTTAAATGCCTGAAATGCAGCCCCTTATAGTTTTAACCCGTTTCCTGCCAAGGCATTTTTTTGCGCACATGTTATAATCCACATTTAAGGCCTGAAAATTACTTATGCCTCCAAAAGAATTACAGGTAAAACTCGAATAATTAGAATATCGTGCAAAGTTCATTTATTTCACTAATGCAACTTAAAAGGTGAAACTAATATATGAGATAGACTCATTACATGCAAAGCAAGATAATTCAAGCCGTGATTTGTCATAATTGTGATGATTATGGCTTACAGCTCATGAAAACCCCAAGAACCCCAAATCCACAACCTCAAAAAAGTAGATTATTACATGCAATCAATAAAACAAGGATTGTACATAGAACAATATTGGACCTCTGAAAAGTACAAGCATGCATATGTACTCAGTACTTGGTTTGGGCCCCTTTTGCAGCACTTACTGCAATTACTTTTGCACGATATTCTAATTATTCGAGTTTCACCTGTATATATTTCCTGAAAGAACAGACTCTGTAGAAAAAAATGGTGGCAGTTGCAAATTTTTACATTGCATGATATTAGCACAACTCTCTAATAAACCTGAACATTTCTTGTTACACTTGTTAATTTGAATGCACAAAAGCACAATATAATACCCATTTTTTATGTAAAAAAATAAATGATTAGGTTGTGCCAAGTAAATAGATACCCAACATGCCAAGCTTAAAAATTGTGTGCGCCCGTAAAATGGCGACAAAATATGGTACCCCAAATTGTCCATAGGTAACGCTTTTAAAGCCCGTAAAGGTCATTATTTAACAGTTATGCATGAATATTGGCCCCACAATTATTGCTCTCACTCTGGCACCAGCAGCAATACCTAACATGTATAGCGCAATTGCTCTTTTCATATGTAGGTAGTGGCACACCCGATGCTGGTTTATGTTAGTATACACAGATTTAGCTTGAATAGCTTTTATGATGGCTAAAAAGCCAGAAGTGATTAAATCTGCATTGCTTCAGGTTCATTCGGCGGGGAGGAGACTGGCAAACGGATGTTTGCTGATCTCTCTCCCCACTTCCCGCTGACACCCAATAAGCCAGTGCTGGGCCCACGGGAGGGGCAGCCAAGCCCAGGCAAGGCGGGGGGTGTCAGGTGAGGGGGCCTGTTTACCAGCCTATGGAAGTGATCTGGCGGCAGCTCAGCCACCAAAATCGCTTCCGGTGTAAAGCCGACAGTTAAGGTTTAAAAGACCACATGTAACATTTATTATACGTAATGCTACAGAAGAAAATGGTCATAGACTGTTTTGGTAGTAGTGGTTGGAGACTAATGTCTTGCTGAAGGAGACTGTCAAAGACTAGATAGATAGAAAGTTCCTCCGCACTCCCCACAGGGCTCCTGGCCTATGCAACAGTGGTGCTCGCAGTGATGACCACGCATGGTGCCGTGAAGACACAAGGCAGAAATCAGGAATCACCAGCACTCAGTAATATCGTTCAATATATCCATTTATTTGGACAAATCGTCACAATGAAAAAAGCCAACGTTTCGGGGCCACACAGGGTCCCTTCATCAGGGCAAGAAGATGTGACCACTTCTTAGAAAACGCTTGAAAATGCTAATTTTCTGTGTTTTTGTGCGTGTTATGCGCATGCGCTCATTAACATCAATGAGCTACAATCTGCTAACAAAAATGTGTGATTTGATTTGCGCAAAAAAAACACACAAAAACGCTGTCGCCTAGGTATGTACCCAACCTTAAGGGCTGGTTCACATCACATTTCCCATGAGCATGTTTCTGCATGCACATTTACATCTGTTTGTAATACGTTGCAGTGAGCAATTAACCTTTTTTTTTTTCTCTTTAATACAAAAATCTAAAGCCATCCAATTAGAAAAGCTAATTTTTTTCTTCTTCACTCGTTGTGTTGCGAAAAAATGCATGCTGCTGTACTTTTTTCGAAAGCACAGGAACTGAACACAATGGTGTGAACTAGGGTGATTAGAAACAATCAATTTTACTGTGTATGCTTTAAAAAAATGCACCAGGATGCATTTGGTGTGAAAAAGCACTAAATATATGCAAAGCCCACCAATACCTTGGCAGGGCATTGAAGGCGTTAACAGCTATCTGAATTTTTCATTACTTTGTTCCCCTGCTTCTTTTTTTAACCACACAAATGTATTAAGTCACGAGGGTAGTGCAGCCTTTGCAAATCATTAGGCAAACAGGAATCACAGTTCGACATTTAGTCCATATGTCTTCAAGGCAGGAGAGGGGAATATTCTCTAGTGGGACTTGCCCTGAGGGTCTTTTGCTTAGTACAGAGAAAAAAAGGTGAAAATTCTCCTACATAAAACAGAAAGGATTATTTTTTTTGTCCAAATGACTTAGTCATCACTTATTCCCCCCAGAAAAAGCTGAGAAAGCAGAGCTCTGACCAAGCAGTTTGTGTGTCTCCGAGATCATCTATCACCAGAGTGTCTTCCTTCTGGCTGTCCATGTAGCAGAATCCTTCCTGACTTTTCAGCACTTTGGAGCTGTCCACAGGACTGACATTAATATGGACCTAGTGTAAAGCATGCATAATAAAATGGCAAACCTGGTGTACAAACTAACTGCATTTCAGTTATTAGGGCTCATTCAGACGGGCGTGCACGGCAATAAAATGATCCAATCCAGGAAGGGACAGGTGCTGCGTGTAATTGTGCGCAGCGGACTATTATTCCCCATTGGCAGGACGCGGCTGCACGCAATTACACACGGTCACACGCATATTCCAACCTGCACATCCGTACGGGTCTGGGTGCCCACACTTGGATGCAGACAGCATGCGTCCAAATGTGGGCACCTGGACAGATGTGCAGGTTCGGATATGCGTGTGACCGTGTGTAATTGCATGCAGCCATGTCCTCCCATATGGAAGAGCAGGCTATTTCCACAATTACATGCAGCACTGGTCCTTTCTGAGATTGGATCATTTTATATGACACCCGTCCTAATGAGCCCTTACAGTAATCAGTAAACCCAAAGCTAAGTTTGACACTAGCCAGTCAACTCTCCCTTTTAACCCCTTGACACCAGCCCTTTAAAAGTAGTGACAGGAGGCAGGGACAGACTCATGATCATGTGATTGCTGTAAAAGCCAATCACATTGTTCACCTGGGTCCCAAATGTAAATAATGACTGGGTGCTGTTGATGACATTGGACGCTTATATGCAGCAGCCGGACGTTAAAGTAATTCTTGCCACAGAATATATGTGAGCTCTTTGGAAAACGATTAATAATGATCAGGTCCCATGACATGTTGAGAAAACTACACCAATGCACCCCCCCACCTTAACCCTTTCAAGCTCTTAAAGTGGAAAAACAACACATTCATTTTTTTGTTTTTACCCTAATGCATATTTGCACATTAGGGCACAGTTGTCTTACAAATGTGCCTTCTCCAGTGCCGTCGAAATCCTCCATGCTGTTACCTGCGGCTGACACTTCCGGGTTCCTAAAAGTCATCTTTGGAAATTGGGTGGCCACTGATGATGTCACTCCTGTGCACGGTAACAGGAGTTGCATCCTCCCCAGCTTAGAAATGCCTTGAATGGACTGAATGTGTACAATACATGAGGCATGTGACATACAGTGTACACTGAAAATAAAAAAAAAATTGCTGAGGGGGAGAGGAAGAAGTTTTTGGAAGAAACTTTGCATTTCCCTTCTGTCCAAAAAAATCCCTACCACCCAGCGATTTTTTTTATTTTACTTTACTTCCACTTTAATCTGTAAAGTGTATATAAGGCTAAAACTTATTTGTCTCAGTTTTGGATAGAGTAAAAGTTTTTAAACCTCTGGTCAAGTTTTTATTACTAGTCAGGGCTCAGTTAGGGAGATTTACCCTTACTTCCTTTAATGCTAACAAAGTTTTACCAGACTGGCAGTGAAAAGAACTATCCAAATATTGTCAAATAGTTTGTTTTCTCTCTTTGAAACTGTTGCAGATTTTTTCCTTGCGTTCTCTCTGGTGAAATCGTTGTCAGCTGGACAGGAACTGAGGGTAAATCTATCAAACAAAGCAATAAAAACTTAGCCATATAAAACAACAGAAGGTCTAATCCTTCCTTGCTCTATTCATATAAAAAAAAGAGTTAGCTTGAGATAATCATTACAGCTAGTAAGATTCATCCATTCCTCTACCTTGCAGTGATAATCATATAGCTGATAAACTGGGTTTTGCCAATAAAGTCCTATCGGGAGATGGCAATGACCAGTCAGGAGCAGGGGGCAGAGCATAATACATGACCGGGCTTCTGGGAGTTGTGATCAATGCTGCAGGAGAGACTAATGCATAAAAGTGATTGACTGCAATGGCTCATTAGAGATGAGGTGACAGAGAATGAATTAAGTGAGGATTATTGTGAGAGCATGTTTTTAATTTAACATGGCATGGGAGAGAAATTGAGAAAAAGCTAATAGATTGCCATTGATGAATTAAAAGTAAACAGTCTAAAGAACATGAAATACAATAGCAGTCATAGATGGCAACAAAACACGTTCCATGCAGCAGCACACTGAGGGGTCTATTATAAATAATTTGCAGAGCCATTTGCCCTGAAAATCTTTGAGAATATTCATTCTAAGGCCCGGTTCACACCAGGGCATTTTGTAGCACATTCCTACGCTCTGCAAAACGCTCAAACACTGAAATCCCATTATTTCCCATGGGTATGGTTCACACCTGGGCGTATTACAGGCCGCATGAACGCGCTACAAAACGTCCTACGCCCAAAGAAGTACAGGAGCTTCTTTGGGGCGTTTTTGTCGCGCGTTTCCATTTGGATACAGCCAAGTAGCCCTCGGAAACACGCGTTTGTCGCACATTTTTAACCACGAATCGCGCGACAAATGCGCGTATTTGATACTCCAAGGTGTGAACCCAGCCTTAGTGAATAGAGGCCAAAAGAAAATGAACGTTCTTTGTATATTGTGTTTTCATGTTGATTGTAATGTAATACTGCGTTATGGCCACTAGATGAAGCTGAGCATCATAGGAAATAAATCATTTTTTTCTGATTCTCCTCATCGCCACCTAGTGGCCATAATAAAGTATTCAATTCCATTCCATTTAACCTGTAAAGAAAACATACAAAGAACATTAATTTTTTCCTCACACAAAATGAATGTCCACAGAGATTCGCAGGGCAAATGGCTCTGTGAACTGTTTATAAATAGACCCCTTAAAGTAGAAAGAAAGGCAATACAATCACCCATCTTTTAAATGGTGCCTCACTATTGCTCATATATTTCCTGCATGCAGTTACTTAGAAATCTCAATGTAAATACCTTTTTTTTAACTTTTGTGCAAGTGGTCACGTGTGTCTGTATGGCCATAGCACTATGGACAGCGGTGAAGGGGGATGATATTACTGCTATAAGGATTCAGCAGCATTGTTGGCCCTTCACAAACACAATTGCCAGAGCTTTGCACTGTTTAAAAAAAGGTATGGGAGGTTATGCACGAGGCCCTCCTACTCGATTACAGTACACCAGTCCTTCTATATCCACGTCCAGTGGATCTGCTGTCTATGGGACAAAACCCCAGGGGGTGGATGGGAGCACAGGGACACCCGTCTACCCCCATCCTGATTTTTTGTTATTCCATGATCATATCTGGTATCATTTCCTTATCTGGCAATGGGATCCCCATTAAATATAGTGACATGGAATGTCAAGGGACTTAAGTCACCCCAAAAACGCACCCAAGTACTAAGACACCTGAAGAAATTGAGGGCAGACATCGCACTCCTTCAGGAGACTCACCTTCCCCAGGAGGATTTCTTTCGTATGCAAAAGGCGTGGGTTGGCAAGGTTGTTGGCGCCCCAGCCAAAGGGAGATCAGCAGGGGTACTTATCCTAATACGCAAGTCATTACCTCATACGTTACTATCCCAGCACTGTGACCCTCAGGAAGGTAGATGGGCTTTCATTTCCATTCTATTGGGATCCACCACGCTCGACATCTGGAATGTCTACGGCCCAAACTCGGAGAATCAAGACTTCTTTGCTTCACTACTATCTCAAACGTCACGAGCGTCTACCAGTACCCATCATATAATCGGGGGAGATTTTAACGCAGTCCCATCTCCGCTGGAAGACAGATCAGGCGGCCATCGACCTCCACGTTCCTCTCCTTCGCCACAAGACACTCATCTAAGCTCTATGATATCAGCCAGTGGTGTGATAGATGCATGGAGATTTCTTCACCCCTTGGAAAGGGATTTCACCCACTTCTCCCACGCCCATGGATCCATGTCCCGCATTGACCTTTTTCTTTTGTCCCCGTCTATCCTGTCCAAGACGCGTTCCATCTCCATTGAAAATATGGTTATCTCGGACCACTCCCCGGTAATGCTATCTGTCCAGGACCTTACCATCCCTACCTCTCCGGTATCCTGGAGATTCCCAGCCTATTTGTCCAAAGACGACTCCTTTCAGGCAGAACTTAAAATGTGGTGGTTGGACTACCTTTCTCACAATTCTATCCACCTTGACCAACCCGCATTGTTTTGGGAGACTGCCAAAGCTGTCCTAGGATCCTGGCGTATATGTTACCTCTCGTAAAAAAAACACACGTCTAAAATATACAGCTTCTTGCTCGGAGGCCAGGAAAGCTTACGTTCAATATAAGCTATCACTCTCTAATGAGGATAGAACCCGATGGATACAGGCTAAGCAGGAGTGCGATCATTGGCTCCTTCAATACGACTGTTTGATCAGATCTCACAAGTCATCAGAATTCTTTCGATTCGGAGATAAGTCGGGTAAACTCTTGGCCAATTTGGTGCGGGAAAGTGTTCCGACCTCTCACATCCTCAAACTATCTGACAGTGCGGGCAAGATACACAATGACCCTGCTGGCAACGCTGATGTATCTTGTACATACTACCGGAATCTTTACACAGCTGATGATGCCAGGGCTGGAGACGGCCTGAAGTTTATAGAGTCCCTCTCCTTGCCCTCACTGTCAGCGGATGAGATAGCCTTACTGAATGCGGAGATCACCCTGGAGGAGGTTAAAGAGGTTATTCGACTCTCCCCTTGCTCCAAAGCTCCTGGCCCGGACGGTTTGTCTTCCGAATTTTATAAGCTGCTGGCTGAGGATGTAGCGCCCCACCTGCTACGCCTGTTCCATCACATTCTATCGGAACGGATTTATCCTCCTACGTTTAACGAAGCTTACATCAGACTCCTACCTAAAAAAGGTAAAGACCCTCTTCAGCCAGGATCCTACCGCCCAATCTCATTGTTAAATTTAGATGCTAAGTTTTTGTCCAAAATCATGGCTATCCGTTTGTCTAATATTCTACCAAGAATAATTTCTGATAACCAAGCAGGTTTTGTTACAGGTCGCTCTGCGGGTCTCAATATACGCAAGATTCTGTGCGCCCTGGATGATACGAGACTGTCGGGGTCTTCTTCGCGTCCAATGGCCTTGTTGGCTCTGGACGCGGAGAAGGCTTTTGACAGTATCTCTTGGGTATGGCTTAGAAATGTGTTAGTTAAGATGGGATTTACTGGTGCTTTTCTTCACTTTATTTCCACCCTGTACACATCACCTGAGGCAAGAATTTTCACCTCTACCTCTCTCTCCCCCAAGATTGACCTACACAGGGGTACCAGACAGGGATGTCCCCTCTCCCCATTACTTTTTAATATAGCCATCGAACCACTCTCCCGTTCCCTGTTGTCGCCTACACTGTTCACTGGCTATAAATTAGGACCCCATGAAATCAAATCAATGCTTTTTGCAGATGACATAATGTTAGTTCTCTCTGATCCTGAAACACAGATACCAATCCTGTTAAACCATATATCATCGTTCGGCAAATTCTTTGGCCTAAAAATTAACCTGGATAAAAGTGAAATAATGATCCTATCCCACAGCCCATCCCCGACACTATTATCTGTCATAGCTGCTCACAAACTTCAACTCTTCAACATTGTGCTCTATGGCAACGAGTTGTGGATTACATGAACTCCCTATTAGGAGAGGAGAGGGAACTACTGCCCCACATATGCCTGTTGCACGATATCCCTCACGGCCACACAATACCAACCCCCCCCATTTCTCGATGGGAACACCTCTGCCTTTTGGCCTCCAAGAAAACCATTCTCACTAACTGGCTGCTCCCTAAAGTACCTGATACAGACGACCTAATTACAACCCTTCGTAAGCTCATGCTTTTAGACAAATCTGATTCCCATCTTGATGAGAAACGAACAGGTCGATTCTTTAACACGTGGTCGGCATTCCTTGCCTCGACTCTATCCCTAGATCAACTTAAGGAAATTATGTTGACCTTTCAACACTCGAAATGGTATGATAGAGCCAAGTTGGAAGGCTCCTTGGGGGCCTTGGATGTATTATGAGCTTAATGCTGGAGCCCCTTTCCTCATACTATAAAAAATGTCCCATATCACTAGGATCAGTATTGGTTGCGGTCTACCCTTGCCCATTGCTCTACGATCCTCCTCATCCCTTGACACTCAGTTTGTCCCGGTTTCGTCCCTTTATCACTACGATCTTACATGGTGTACCCCAAAATTAGTTCATATCGATCTGATAATATTGGTGAAGCAATAGATGTTTATCTTATTTTACCTCTTCTCTCTTTACCCTTCTGGTTTATCGACAACTGATCATAAGTTGTTGCAATGTTTGCTATGCAGATAACGGATGCTCTCACAGTTGTTTTTTACTGACATAGCCGTTATCTATACATGTCATAGAATGTATTAAGCATATGCCAATCTGTTACGATGGTTTTACATGTGTATCTGCTGTGAATGTTTGAAAAATGTCAATAAATATCACATGCAAAAAAAAAAAGGTATTTACAAACTGTACGCAAGAAATATAAGAGCAGTGGGAAGATGACATTTAAAAGTGGAGTTATATTATTGCCTCTCCTTCTACTTTAACATGACACTGCTCAGTTAACATAGCAGTTAATTTAATAAAAAATCACTGTTTGACTCTGGCAACATGTTATCCTTGTGACAAAAGCAATATGATGACACTGAATCTTGCCTCCGGTAGTGTGATTCAGACATTGGTAGCACATTAGCTGTTACTGTAATAGGTTTGCACAATGTAAACGTATCGCTTGCTATTTTCTAATTTCTTGAGCAATAATTATATACATTTCTACTCAATTTTGTCAGTATACTTATTATGAGGAAATTGTGTTGATTAGTGTGCAGCTAAATGAGCAGTGTTTAAAGTACAAGTCACGAACCTGGGCAATTCAGACTCATCAGTGAATGTAAAACCCTCTGTGGAAACTGCATTCTAAAATCATCAGCAGAACCTGAGATACAGATGACATAAATTGAATGAAAAACTTTTCTGTAGTCTGAGTTAATCCACCTCCCTGTGCATGCAAAGCCTTCATTCATCCTTCAGAGCAGGGGTGCCCATTAGGTAGCTCTCGAAGCTGATGCTGGTAGATCACGAAGAGTGTGAATGGCGGCCCCTTTATTCAATTTTGGTATATTTATTTAGCTGTGCACACATGATTACCTATTAGCCTAAGTCTGTTTAGCCAAGCTCCCCGACACCTTTCTGGTGTATACTGGTGGTTGAAGTGCTATGTATTACATCAAAGAATATGTTAACACAGCCTGTTGCTAAATACAGCAAGGTGAGCCAGGAGAGAGAGTGGGGAGAGACAGACAGGGGAGAGAGCAAGGGGAGACAGCTAAGAGAGTAAAGAGAGACAGCCAGGAGAGAAAATTAGGAATGACAGCCAGGAGAGAGAGGAGAGACAGCCAGAATACAGAGCAAGGAGTGACAGCCAAGAGAGCGAGGAGAGAAAGCAAGGAGAGAGGGAGCGGGGGAGGTTTGTTTTTTCGTTGGTAGATCTCATGTAGCTCGCCATTTGAAAAGTAGATCTTAACACAAAAATTGTGTCCTGAGCTTTGTACTGCAGCAAATAGGGTTAACTTTAGGGATGCACCAATACCCAAAACCGATACCGGTACTTTAAATTATTAAATATATTTGGTTGCCGTAAGGTCCCGCGCTAGCTGGGGACCTCACTGTAGTCCTCTTGGGAACCATACAGTGAGGGGCAGTATATGGTACTGATAGGACGTAGGGGGGGGACGTAGGGGGGGACGTAGGGACTGCACAGAAGCCACAGCCTGAGTGAGAGCACCTAGCCATCGGCAGGTAAGAGTGAACCTCCCTGGCTACTTTTCCTCCTTCCATATGATCTATAGGCAGGCTATGGTGATGTATTGTATTCACCGGCAGCTCTGCCTAGAACGCATCTGCGGATCCTCATGAAACTCATTTATTTCACTACCTAGTTCCTGCATGGACCTGCTTCTGTCTGCATGGAGGAAGTTTGGAAGCAGCTGATCTAAGGAGGACTGGCTGGACCAAACACCCTGAGAGCTGGTCATGGTCATCCTCTCTATGTTACTAGGGGAAATTGGAATCTTCATTTACAGTGTATCTCTTGGTCAGCTGTTTCCACATTAGCATCCCTGTCCATTTTTTGAGGATCGTGGTGTCCTGTGCGTGAGGGCGCTGCAAGTGTCAGCAGTCCCTGTCCATTTACTGTGCACTCTGCTTCTGCTGACTGTTATATACCAATCAGTCATAACATTACGACCACCAGTCTAATATAGAGTAGGTCCCCTTTGTGCCACCAAAACAGCCCTGGCCCATCGAGGCATGGACTCCACTAGACCTCTGAAGGTATGCTGTGGTATCTATCACCAAGCGGTCAGTAGCAGATCCTTTTCTGTAAGTTGTGAGGTGGAACCTCCATGGATCAGACTTGTTTTTCCAGCACATCTCACAGATGCTTGATTGGATTGAAATCTGGAGAATGTGGAGGCTAAGGCAACACCTCAAATGTCTGACCACTGCAGACTGGGAACATATCTAAGAGCTGGAGTTTAGAGTTGTTCTGACCCAGTCGTCTAGCCATTACAATTTGGGCTTTGTCAAAGTTTCTCAAATCCTTATGCCTGCCCATTTTATCTGCTTCCAACACTTCAACTTTAGGAACAAAATGTTCACTTGCTGCCTAATATATCCCACCCACTTCCAGGTGCCATTGAAATGAGACAGTCAGTGTTATTCACTTCACCTCTCAGTGGTCATAATGTTACTGCTGATTGGAGTTAGTTTTGTGGACTACAAAACACAACCCCCTGTTATAGAGAAGAGAGGGTGAAGAGGTGTTCTGTGGTTCTAACATACTTCCTGTACTAGGATGCCAATGTGGCTCATCCATAAAAACAGTATATTGAGTGAGCTTCGTCAGCATAGGACGTGAAGTTTGTTGCAGGCCAGTCCTAGTCACTAGGTGAAAATAAAGGATACAAAGCTTGATAAAAAACTAATATAGCCACCACATTTAAGGACTGGTAAGCTGCTTTATGTAACATTTTAGACACTTTAATACTGTCAGTGACTTCCCTGATGACAGAAAAAAGTGAGATTAAAGTTTACTTTTACAGAAAGTCAAGAATTACATGTCGGCTGTTTTTATGTTTGGGTCTGTTGCTTGATTTGCCAAGCAGTTTTCATTAAAGGTAATCTCTGCTTAGTAGCATTACTTGTTGCACTAAAGCAGTGCTATACAGTTCTTTCTAAGAGGGGTAGTAACAGTCCTTTCTCACACCTAAAGCAAAACAGAACGTTGTGGCATAAGTGTTCGTCCACTTTTTTCTTCCATCTTGCCATGGAGGAAGTAACTGGAGTGACCGGCCTATGGGGAGTCTGATGTAAACAGACATGTGTCTGTATGCATCAGATTACCCCCAATCCAGGACAATCAGGTCCAGCGTAACAGATCTCTGATCCAATTGTTTTTCTGTACCCGGCCAGAGTCAGGGGTAACTTGGTGTAAACAGATGCCTGTCCGTTTCCACACGGCTGCCCATAGACTCACAATGGACATCCTGTTGGGTAAACTTGAACAATTTACAGGCGGACCCAATCAGACCACCCGTGTGAAAGGGGCCTTAGCGTATTAAATATTAAAGTTCATGACAGTACAATTAGAAAAAGACTGAACAAGTATAGTTTGTTTGGAAGAGTTGCCAGGAGAAAGCCTCTTCTCGCCAAAAGGAGCATGGCAGCACAGCTTAGGTTGCACTTGAACAAAACACAAGAGTTCTGGAACAATGTGCTATGGACAGACAAGACCAATGCAAAGTACATCAACCAATTACATTTAACTTACTTTTAATCAGATCAGTAAGAGATTATTTCTGATAACTTGTTATGGATAACTGTACTTTGCATGCTGTAGATGATGCTTGCTCTTCCTTTAGGCTGAAATCTATGGACACCAACTAGACGTTGCCTCTCTAGCCTTACTACCCCTGGCTTGCCCATTTATTTGAATGGATTTCCGTTATTTTAATCATGGAGGCTCAGCATTACATGTAGGTGCTGCCTAGAGCAGTCTGTATGCAAATGCAGCCTGCCTAGGAACCCCCCGTCCTCCAAATTGGCATCCATTCTTTTAGCGCATTTTGATATTTGTAAGATTTTCCCAAGAACCAGCTCACTGCTTGCATCAGGACTGAGGGCTCTTAAAGTGACATTAAAGGCAAACAGTTTTGTCCCTCCCCCAATGTTAATCAAAGCACTTACCTTAAATGATGTCTATTAATCTGATCTTATTTTTTCCTGTCTTTTGCAGCCTTCTGTCCAGCGCTGCTCCCGGTCTCCGATCCAGCGCTGACTCGTCTGTCCTTGCTGGTACTTCCTGTCCCGCGGTGTGTGCATGCAGGTGCACGCGTCCATATACTTACCTTGTGTCTCTCCTCGTCTCCTGGCCGAACTGTGGATGCGCCCGCCCCAAGATGCTTTGAGGCCGCCCGAGAATGTTCAGATTTTCGGACAGGAGCGTGCTGGAAGACATAGGTTTTTTTTAAAGCAAATTTTTTTGTGTTTACTTTTTGCATATATCTACTACTTGCTAGCAGTAGATGTATGCAAAAAAAATGTGAGGGTTTAGAAACCCTTTAACTTGTGTCTATAAACAAAACCTTTGCAGACCCCAACTTTTAGAATCTATTTCTTCTGGGCAGTTCCTCACTGGCCTATTCTTTGGCTTGACAGTTGATCTAATCCCTGTTTCAATCTTTGTACCACATTACAAATATACCAATTGAAAGTTACACACAAATTAAATGCTTACACATGTAAAAGGCCAATTGTAGGTTTTTAACATTTCTAAATATGCCGTTTGGTTTTGGGACACAATTTATAATGCACCTGTAAATGGATAAGGTGTTATCTGTATATAACAGTGCTAGGTAATTAGCGGGTGCTTAATTTTGAGAATATGATAAGTGCTGTGTCAAACCCACACATTGAAAACATTCTATGAAATTCTGGTGCTGATTATTCACGCAGCAGCAAATTAAATTTCTATTAAAATGTAAGCACCCAGGCATGAAGTATCTCCAAGTTATCCAGACATAGTTAAAATAAAATAAAAAGCTGAAAAATAGATGCAAACTCTAGTTTGCACTTTTATTAAATTATATTTAAGAAAGATTACTTTTTAGAAAACTTTCTCTTCTGTACTATGTACTATCTACTAGTTTGTTAGTTGTGATATGTTTTATTTAGAAAAAGAAAGTATGAAATGTAATGTATGCAACATTTCAAAACAATTGTATAATTATGTACTGTATATATATACAGTGCATTCAGAAAGTATTTAGGCCCCTTCACTTTTTTTTTTGTTATGTTGCAGCCTGATACTACAGTTGTTTAAATTCGTTTTTTTCTCATTAATCTGCACTCAATACCCCATAATTACAAAGTGGAAACATAATTTTAGAAATGTTTGCAAATGTATGAAAAAGGAAAAACTGAAACAGCCAGTAACAGCTGTGCAGATACCTGGCGGGATTCTGCATGCGTGCGCGCACCCGCAGAAAAAAATTATATACATTTACTTGACCCCGCCGGGAAGGATCCGCCGTCCACACATAATTTTACAATGGGCAAGGGGTTAAATATGTGATATTTCAGTTTTTTATTTTTAATAAATGCACAGACATTTCAAAAAATTCTGTTTTCACTTTGTAATTATGGTGTACTGAGTGCAGATTAATGAGAGAAAAAAAGAATTTAAACAACTGTAGTATCAGGCTGCAACATAACAAAATTGAAAAAAGTGAAGGGGGTCTGAATACTTTCTGAATGTACTATATATCAGGTAGATTTAAAATGGCAGAGCATACAGTACATGATTAGTTTACTGATCTTTTAATTTTAGCCTTGCATTTGGAACACAATCCTAATTCAGAGCAGCTATAATCCAGTAAGAACATTAGACCAGCAACCCATTCATACACAAAATAAATCAAGTTAAATCTGAAGGGATGAACCTTGTTTTCAGGTCTAATATGATTGCCACTTAAAATTAACCCAGTTTGCTGCTATAGCAGTCAATTACTAATAATGTACTTCCTGGTATTTGAACTGTGGTCAGGAGGCTTAGAAGGGCCAATAATGGGTGGTTTCTCTTGTGTGCTGGATACTTGGGGGGGGGG
>NW_017306763.1:967224-968362 GCF_000935625.1 Nanorana parkeri | reverse complement strand
GGGGGGTGTAATTTGCTAAAGCTAATAGGCTGTTCACTTTGTAAGGGAATATGCACTCTGCAGGGGAAGTTTATCTTAGCTTGGTGAATGTGGTGAAATTTCACTCTGCAAAGAATACCCAATAATGTGCAAGTAAAATAATATTGGTATTGAATGTTCTGGAGCTGGAGCTAGTGACTGGGTATCTTTGAAAACATTGTTTCTATGTTGTTGGTTGGGGCACCTCCAATCACTCGCAATAGCATACACAAGAATGCTCAGCCTGGAATAGAATCAGGTCCTCCATCAGTTCTCCATCAGGTCCTCTTCTAGTGATTGACAGCAGCAGAGGGCGGGTGTTTTAGCTAGTTTGCTATTGGCTATTGCAAAGTAAAATAGCCAATAGGAATCTAGCTATGCATTCCTTTGGTGTTTTTTTTTTTTTATTCTGACGGCGTACAGTGTTTTTGTGGCAGCTCCATGGCATCTAATTATACTAATTAAAAAGATATACTGTTATCAAACTGAAAATTGAAACCTTCAGTTTTTCCTCTAGGCAGTGATGTGGTGCACATGTCCTTTTTGTCATTAATATGGTGAACTGAGAACCCACGCTTGTGGACAGGTGTTCCTAAGCACACACACACTGCAGGATCCCTGCTGTTTCATGTAGGCAAAAAAACTAATATTAAAAATGTTAAACAAGTTAGTAAACTAAACGTGAGATTGTAGTCCATCGTTGCAGTGAGCTTGGAGTGATGGCTACTTTACAACGCACACAGGCGCCATGGGGAACAAAAGTAGCCACCCTCCAGAAGGAAGGACTGTGCCAGCACCAATTCAGAGATGATTTGAGGATCTACAGCCGAGTGATACACAAATAAGAAACATTTTATTAATAGTTAAGGTACTTAATGCATTTTCAAGTTTTAACTCCTGAGTTTTGTGTGACTTTAAATGCCAGACTTGAGAATAAAAGTGTGATTTGATTTTGTTGTTATACTGCCCTTAGTGCCCAGAATGTTGGGCACTAAGGGCTCAGTAACACTAGATGCAGTGCGTTCCGGGCCGATTTTGGCCAGAACGCACTGCCTCGCATTGCGGCCGGCTCACTTTTTAGTGGGGCAGGAGGGGGCGTGCCAGGCCATTGAAGTGGATG
>NW_017306763.1:955243-967022 GCF_000935625.1 Nanorana parkeri | reverse complement strand
GGGGCGTGCCAGGCCATTCAAGTGGATGTTGCCGTAGCCACGCCCTCCCGCCGCAATGTGATCCACCGCCACACGGTCCTGTGCGGTGCGATCAAAATAGTGCTTGCTTGCTTGGACAGGACTGGACCGCAGGCACAATGTGCCTTGCGATCCCGTGTGGCGGATCGCATTGCGTCCGGAGGGCGTGGCTACGGCGCCATTCACTTGAATGGCCCGCCACACCCCCTCCTGCCCCACTAAAAAGTGAGCCAGCCGCAATGCAACGCAGTGCGTTCTGGCCAAAATCGGCCCGGAACGCACTGCATCTAGTGTGACTGAGCCCTAAGACATACCATATGCAGCTCTAGACCTTTTAATAAGGATGTATAAGATATGCAGTCATTTTATACTTTGCAGCTCTCCTGGTTTATAAGGTTACCTACATGTCTTCCTATGCAATATGCTTCAGCATTTTCTAATTTCGAACACAAGCAACAAGCATAGAAATAACATATTGCAATCAGTTGCATCAGTTCATTTTAAAGACATGTAAGGCTTTCTATTAATGCATTTTCATCTGCACGTGAAGATGCTAATGTAGTTGCCTATTGCATTCTGTTTTTTACACCTTCTGGATTTAAACACCACATTACTACTCAAAAAAAACCACAAAATGTACTATTACAGGCTATAACATGATTCAGCTTTCCCTTTCCCTCTGCTTAAAATTATTTATTTTTATTTTATTTTCCATAAAATCAGTTTCTATTTACATAAGGTTTTGGTGTCTTTACAACTTTGAATTTGCTAAGCACAACTGCAGGCTCTGTAATAAATAGTTTTGTATCTTGGTGTTCATGGTATGTTTTACCTTTATTTTCATTTATGTTTCTTTTTCCCAAAGGCTGAACAGGCCCCTTGTGTGGTTAAATTTGAAGTTTATTTGGAAATATTTGGTAAGATGTAGTCTATGTACTTTTATTTTCATTTTAGGTTAATTTCAAAGAAGCCATACAATATGTCATTTGGCAGTGAAGGAAAAGTTTTATGTTTTATCTTTTTGGACTACTCTTATGCAGTTAACATACTCAGTCTGGAAATATTTTTTTAAAAATTATATGCCTCAATAAGCACTTAGTATCTTGATGAACGCTGAACGCCAGGTTACATAGTTACATAGTATTTGAGGTTGAATAAAGACATAAGTCTATCAATTCCAACCCTTGTGTATGCATTTATGTTTGAGCTGCTGTGTGCGTGTGTATGAGTCCATGTGGGATTTTGCTCTTAGCAGTACCTGTACCCCTGTATGTTATCGTCTCCAAGGAAGTCGTCCAAGAGTTTCTTGAATGATTCAACACACTGAGCTGAAATCACTGCCTGTGGCAGTGAGTTCAAGACCTTAACCGCTCTAACTGAGAAGAACCCCTTGCGCCCCGTGTGCTGAAATTTTTTCTCCACCAATTTTTTGGTGGTGGCCTCTAGTCTTTGTTATGGGGTTAACCATAAAGAGTATGTTAATAATGTTGCTTTCACCATTTTAATTTCGGTAATTTTTCCTAATATAGTAAAAAATAAAAACCCCAGTGGTAAAAAAAATACCACCAAAGGAAAGCTCTATCTGTCCCCAAAAAAGGGTATACAATTCATTTCAGTACAGCGTTGTATGATGGAATAAATGTCAGTCAAAGTACCGCAGCGCTGAATACTGAAAAATGGCCTGGATGGGAGGGGGGTTTAACACCGCGGATATCAACTGGTTACAAGACGGGAATCTGCTTGCTTTGTTTACAGCAGCCTGGCACTGCAAGCTAATATTCAATCTGTATATCGGCTGAAATCAGCCGTACAACGGGTGGCTTCGGGTCGGCCAAACATGCTCAGCATGTTCGGCCGACTTGAAGTGCAGAAGGAGTTCGACTCTGCCAATCCAACAGGCTAAGCTGAACCTCCGGCAGGCTACTCGCTGATGTTCGGCCTATTCTCATAGATGCCGACAGCAGTGAGTGAATAGCCGAGCGGCATTCGGCTGGGCTATTCTGCTCGGTACCCCTGTGGTACCGAGCAGAATAGAAAAACAGTTTAAAAAGTAGTAAAAAATAAAATAGAAAACAATTGGGCGGAGCTAGCAGTGCCATCTAGCTCCGCCCAACTGTTCTCTATTGGCCGGGCGGTTATGCTGCTGTCAATCACTAGAGGGGACCAGATGGAGAACTTCAGGTCCCCTCTGCTAATTGACAGCAGCAGTGGGCGGGTGCAATAGCTAGTTTGCTATTGGCTATTGCAAATTGAAATAGCCAATAGGAATCTAGCTATGCATTCATGTGGTGATTTTCTTTTTTTTTCTGATGTCAGAAGAAAAAAAAAGACAACAGAGCAGGGAAAGGTTTACTCTGCTCGATCGAGCAGAGTAAAACTTTCCGGGAAAAAGTGTTTCTCTCGCGGGCGGGAGACTCCCGGAGCGTCCAGGAGAGTTGAGCTATCTGGAGATCAGCGTCCCTGTGTACCTGGTAACCAGGGACGTTGATCTGTCAGTAGCAGGCTGGCCGGCCGTTCGCTAGCTTCAGCTTTCACCTTTGCTCAGTCTAGCCAAAGCATATGCCTTCAGTTCGACTGAGCCGCTCAAACGACTTCGGGAGCTGTACTGGCTATAGCTAATAGCCCGTACAGCCGCCCTTCGGTTCTATTGAACCGAAGGGGTCCTGGGGCCTTAGCTAGCCGAAGGAGCAGCCGAAGCTACGGCTAGATCCTTCGGCAGCTTAGTGAATAGACACCATAATGTTTGTTAACAGTGAAAAAACCACACAGTAATTTATATGCAGCTCTGCAGTCATGTAATTACAGAGGATCACAAACTAGACATAAGCTAGCTATACACAGCTTGATAAACAACATGGATGGAGGAATCTCTACTGCCAGCTATTGTATTCGGCACCCACAGCTGTCTGAATATAGTGGTGCTGCCAAACAGTGATAGCCTCTTGTATACAGTAAACTGTTTGGCTGATAATTTTCCACCCAGCTCAGAAAATGTTATAGTCAAACTTTGTGTAGCTAGGTAGTGCTTGCAGAGCCATTGCTCAAATTGCTTCTAATTTAGCTGGAACTGGCCAATCCCTGTTGATTAGGCTGAAATTTGAGTTGTGGATGGCCCCTTTGTCGAATTCTTTAGAAGGAGTCTGGTGGAAAATTGTAGATGGAACACCTGCTGTAGTCTCTCCGGTGCAGTTACTGTTGGGGCATTTTGACAGTAATGAGCATCAGCTATCAGAATTTGCTTATTCATGTTGTTTTAGCGTGGTTGGAGGAATCTGTTGGATTTATTTTGTTCCACCTGCAGGCTGAACAAAAGAAGTTTATACAGGTATGGCCAGCTTAAGAATTAATATGCTTGTTTGGTATCCCTGGATAGAGCTAATGTGTTTGAAAACTGTTATCCTTTAATGCAGTTTTTTCAGTGTTGTATACCCTCTTCTTCTTCCATGCGCAGTAATCTTAATTGGTAGTGTAGGGTCAGAACATTTGCTAAATATTCACAACATTTGCAGCTGGAAACGTGATAACTAACAACTAATGGGCACTAATTCAGCGGTAATTGCCAACTAGCGGCTTATATTAATTGATCAGTGAATCAGGAATAAAGCAATCACCAAATGAATGCCCTAGAGCAGTTCTGTGCTCTGAATCGATGTATGTTTTATGTGTACGACTTTTGGGTGAAACAATCTAGTACAATGAATTAATATATAAACAACCTAATTATTTCTCCATAATCCTTTATTTTTATTGAACACTGAATACATTATTAAATATATATCAACCAACTTGTATTATTAATAACGTATTGATGTAACTTCTTAGTTGGTAAAGAAGATAGGATTGGAAAGTCAAATGTAATTTGTATGAAAGAGTGAGGCTTACTTACAAAAACTAAAGAAAAGCCAATGGACTGTTACAAATGGTACTGTTACATTTTTCTTATTCCCTAATTTGTCCTGTGAAAATAAGTCAAGCATCTAATTGGTTATAATAATGGCTTCACTTTTCTGTGGTCCAGTTTTTATAAGATCCCAGTCAGGCACAGTAACTGAATTCCACTTTGATCCTGAAAAATGGTCCTCCAAAGTTTGCAGAGTAGCAGAGGAGGAGAGAGACTGGAAGAAGCCCTGTGACAGCTGGCCAGCTCGGAGCTTTGGGTGAGTATATTGTTATTGTTATTTTTGAACCTAGACAAAAACAAGCACTTCAGTGATGGACCTAAGGAACAAAGGACCCTGGTGCAAGATTTTTTTACTGCCACCCCCCAAATGGGGGGGCGGGGGGATGGATCTCACTGGGTCCCCCTGCCTCGGTTTGCCACTGGTCTCTGCACCAGAGGAGCTTACACTGTACTGTCCCCACACAGTCACACACTAATATTTTTATATATTTATATAGCTCTGACATATACCATAGTGCTGTACAGAGAACACTGAGCCAGTCACATCAGTCTCTGTACAGAGAAGCTTAGACTCTAATGTCCCCCCACAGTCACACACAATTATACATGTATATAGCTCTGACATATACCACAGTGCTGTACAGAGAACACTGAGCAAGTCACATCAGTCTCTGTACATAGGAGCTTACACTCTAATGTCCCCCAAAAGTCACACACTAGGGATGCACCAATACCATTTTGTGCCATATGTGATATACCAAGCAGGGCACAAATCTGGGGTCCGCTTTGTGTGATATATCAGGTAGGAAAATATTGGGGGTCCCCTCTGTGATATACCAACCAGAGTACACATCTCGGGTCCGCTCTGTAATCTATCAGACAGGGCACAGATCAGTCCTGTGTGCCTGCAGCTTCACCACGATGTGGCCCCTGTGCATGGAATCCTGAATCCAGAATGAGCCCCCAAAGAGCAAGGGTATACCTCTTCCTATGTACCCTTTATCTGTCCTGCATCCTCCTCTGCTACAACCTCATCCTCCAGGCTCCAGGGACACTCATGCATGCACAGCCAGAGCTGCCAGCAAATCAGTTGCTCACCTTACCCTCCAATACTGGGGGTAGGGGGGGGGGCAAGAAATTTGTGCAGAAGATGCCACTCTGCCAACCCTCCGGAGCTACTGCAACCTCCAAAACCCAGAGAGCACCGTACTTACCCCCCTGCTAGCAGCACAAGTGTCCTCCAGTAACAGGCATGGAAGTTTTGTTTGTGGGAGTTAAAAGGGGAGACACCAGGGCAGTGCATCATCGATGTGCAGGAGCGAGCTATGGGCACAATGGGCTACCTTACGGTAGCCGCGTCAAATAAAAAATTAAAGCAGACCATGCCTCCTCTAATGGGGGAGGGGGGCCCTGGAGCGGACCCACCAAGGCTGGGCCCTGGTGCAGCCACACTGGCTGCGCCAGCGGTAGTTCCGCCCCTGAAGCACTTAACCCTTGCAGTGCAGGGGTAGCCCCACTGGAATTCTTCTTTAAGCAAATACAACATGAATGAAAACTGCAAACATTTTCTGACATGTAATTGGAATTATTATTCAATCTCTAGAAGCATGCAAAGTGCACTAATCAATAAGAGCCAAATAGAATCAATGACCATAGGGTTAGGCACAGCAATCTGAGATCGGAATGGTTGTTGTTGGTTAATGCACTTATAATTGCTCTCTACTGCCCCAATAAAATGATTATTAAGAAATGATTCAAAATTACAATGACTTATAGATCATTATATGCATGGAAGACACCACACAAAAAATATTTGTATATACAGTACATTCAAATAGATTTGCTTGAATTTTTTGGAAATAAGGCTTGAGGGAGAATTAATAAGAAAGATCCACTTTGGCAATTTCAGCCAAAAGAGACACATGAAGCATTCGGGCAACGGCACAGCTAGGATTGCCTAGGGCTATTGAGATGGCGGCAGTGATGTCATTTATTTGACATTTGACAAAGGATGGAGGGAACTTCAGAATGTCAGTGAAATGTATAAAATGCAAATAAAAGACGACTTTCCAGTGCATGCACTGTTTCATTTGCTATTTAATAACACTAAACTGTCTTCACAAATGAATCTTTCTATGCTGTTTCATTATATGTGCTTAAATACAAGCTGCGGTATAGGCCTCGGGTGTGGACAAGTTGACAAGCTGTCAGCTTAATTAAATGCAAACTAGGCTCTTTTAAATATTTTTGTAGACATATATGTGAGTGTGGTAAGTGCGGTATTTCACAAAACGTATGGGTTACCCTTCACCCTCTTGTCACAGGATATGACACTATATCCATTGAGTTCTGTTGTACTTTCTCTAAAGTAATATAAAGGTTCACCTACAAGGGTCTCCAGGTGCACAATACAAATGAAAGTATGAACATCAGAGCCATTTCAAAAGTTGCCTGATTTCCTTACAGTAGTATTACACTCTCAAGCTTTTTCTTTTCAATAATGAATGCAGATCAAACAAACATACATTGTCAAGCAAAGTATTTGTTTAGATTTTGGCCCAAGCACAGTCATCGTGTTTTAGAACAGCTGACTCCAACTCTCTCAGTTCAGCATCCCCAAACTTCCTGTCCAGTACAAGATCACAAGGCACAGAGTAATCACCAGCAGCTGTCCATCTACAAGTATGGGGGAGGGAAAAGGGAGGAGAAGTGGAGAGCAGGATGCGGGGGTGTCTTGCCTTTTTTTTTAATAGCACACACAAGGGTGGCTCCATAAGATCCTGCAAGGGAAAGGAGCCACCCTACAACAGGAAATAGGAACCAGTGTTCAGGGGACTAGCTAACTCTACAGGAAAACTAACACTTTTAAACATCATGGAGCAGCATCCATTGTAAATGATTTAATCAGCATTTGAAATAGCTTCCAAACCTTTTGACTTCAATATCATTTTAAAGCCTATATCCGGGATAAACAAAAGCCTCCCCTTGCACTGGGGCTGCCCCAGCACTGCAAAGGTTAATAGCTCATTTTTATCTAGCGGTATTGTGTATAGGACATGCACTTACCTAATCTTAGTTCCCTCGGCAGTCTGCACCCACCTCTCTCCCCTACGCTCCAGCTTGTGGACTGTCCATTGGCATCCTCACGTATAATGTAAGGCTATTTCAGCAAAATATTGCTGCATTTTAAATTACATTTATCCTTTTTTTTAACAAAATACATTGGAGTTAATGGGATTGAGAAAGCTCCTTTGAACCCAGGAGGAGGTCTGCAAACTCCAAACCTAGCGCTGAACCCCATTGAAGTTTATGAGCTGCATCTTTTTTCTGACCTTTTTTTCAAAGTTAATAGGAAAGCTATTGTTGAAAAAAGGGCATGGGTAGCCGGGCATTGCCATTGGGGACAAGTACCAATGCATACATGTTTTAAGAAATACTGTTCAGCCCAAAGAGGTTTTTTTCATGTAGTTTTAAAGTAGAACTATGGGCACAAATATTAATAGTCCTTGCAGCAAGGCTATACCCACACTGCAAGGAGTAACTGCTCATTTTTGTCTAGTTTAAAAAAAATATATACTCATCTGATCCTTGGAGACGGCTTGCTCTTAGACCGGTCCCTGGAGCTTTGCTCAACCTCCGCCACAGCGGTCATGTACATGATCAAGTACCATCCCTGCAGTGTAGGCGTAGGAGGAGAAGGAGTGCTGTGACAGCCGGCCGGCTCAGAGGATTGGATTTTGTTTTTATTCTAGACAAAAATGAGCAGTTAACATTTGCAGCCCCACTGCAAGGGTTAAAAAACAATTGTGAACGGGATTCTGCTTTAAGGGCGTAATAGAAATGGCTACTTTACAACAAACAGGGACCATGAGGAACAAAAGTAGCACCCCTCCAGAAGATCGGACAGAGTCAGCACAAATTCAGAGATGATTTGAGGATCTATAGCCGAGTGATACACAAATAAGATACATTTTTGTTCATAGGGTATTTGAATGCATTTTTAAGGTTTAACTCCTGAGTTTAGTGTCACTTTAAGGCAAAACTTTTACTTTTTAAATGTTTAGAACAGCTGACAAGTTTGCTTTAATAAGACGGCACACAGAGTAACAAACAAAGGGGAGCAATGTTGAGCAACGGAACAATGAGATTTCCGATTCTTGATGTCAGATTAACGAGAGATTAAATCTGATTGGTTGTTGTGGGTAAATGAACTTTGCATATCACTTTTGCTCTTTTACAAAGCCTTATTAAATAAGTCCATATGAGTTTGGAGGAAGAATTATATTAGAAGAGACAGAAAAAAATGCTTACTAGAACAGGAATTACTAACAACATTTCCAAAATATCCAGCTGCACAGACAATTTCTGCTTGAAAGGAAAAATACACAGGAAAAAAAGCAATTGTTATATTAATTGGTTGTTTCATTTTTCAACTAACCTTGAAAAACTCAATAGAAAGTCTGAGGAAGAAAGCCGTATCTAATTGCTGAATACTCTCATCTCAAAGAAATTATTTTGTCTCAGCTTTTTTTTTCCGTCCTGTTTGTGTGGACAGAATAGTTTTTTTTCCCCGATTGGTGAGCTTTTCTGCCGAAGCTTTCCACAAAGAATGTTCCAGGTTTTACTAAAAACAAATAACTTTAACAGACATGTTGTAAATGCTCATTAAAACTGGAGGTAGCGCCGTAATAAAAGTAGACCTATCATTAAAATTCACAGTGTAAAAGAATCAGAAGGATGTTTTAAAAGTAGATGTAAAGCCAGCTGATAAAATCTCATATAAGGACCTATAGCGCACATTAGTTCTACTTTTAAGTCCATTTAAGACTACACTGTGTTAAATCCCCATGGTCCCTGTGTGTGTTGTAAAGTAGTTAACACTAAAAGCTCACTCCCGTGATAGACTACAATCTCAAAACAAATTACTAAACTATACATGAGATTGTAGTCCATCATGGTAGCGAGCTTGGAGCGGTGGCTACTTTACAACACACACAGGGACCACGGGGAACAAAAGTAGCCACCCTCCAAAAGTAAGGACAGTGTCATCACCAATTTAGAGATAATTTGAGGATCTACAGCTGAGCGATACACAAATAAGATACATTTTTGTTAATAGTTAAGGTACTTGAATGTATTTTTAAGATTTAACTCCTGAGTTTAGTGTCACTTTAATAAATACATTCAGTCCTTACCATGCCATTTAAAAAAAAAAACTGCTTGGTGGGAGGTGGGTTTTAACCACCTAATCTCTCTCGCCTTCTAGGAGAAGCGGTGAGCCAATCAGAAAAGAAAAATGACATTTCTGGGTGTGTTCTGTACATAAACAGTGTACAGAAAGCCCAGGCTGAGATGACTTCAGATCCTTGTGTTGCTTCTCCATAATATATAATAAATTAAACGTAGAGTAGGAGCCTCATAATGGACACAGCAGGTGTGCATACCTAGTAACTCAAGAGCAGAGATCAAATGAACTTAATAGAGTTCATTAATGTATTTGGACCTACAAAAAACAGAAACATCATTTTTTAATTAACTGTTCCTTTAAATTACAAAATTATTTTTCTTCTTTGAACTTTGCTATATCCATATTATAATCAAGCTTGGTTATTACTCATGGATGCTTCAACATTTAATTATTTATGCACTGTTCTCAATATTTCCTTCTTGTTTTCTTTACAATGAACTGCGTAGGCAAGTGAATGGCAGTCACATTTGACAAGGGGAAAAAATATCAGGTGAATATTTGGAAAAAGAACTGTGAACAAAAAAGTAACAGAAGCTTGTTATAAATAAAATTCAGTGAAATTAGTTCTAAAAAAATCAGAGACAGGTATAACAATACATGTTTTAAAATTATGACTGACACCTTAACACCTGAAAGTCAGGCTTTTGATACAAGCAAAGAACACAGATAAGGTTAGAGCAGTAACCTATCAATTTCTCTTCACTTGAGCAGACTTATTGAAATAGGAATTTGGTTGGTTGCTAGGGGTTATTGCCCTTAATTATTTGGTTAGTTTAATAATGGCTTCTTAGTCTCTTTATTTATAGTATTGCATAGAGGTATGTGCTATGGGGCGTACTGGCAACCTTAAAGCTTGGGAATGTGACTCCACAATATGAAATCAGTAAAAAGTCACTGAAACTTTCTGTTAGCCTGATGAAGGGACCTTATGGTTCCGAAACATTGCATGGAAATGCTGCACTATTTAGTCAATAAATAGATTGACTGGACGTTATATCAGAGTGTGAGTGCCTTTTTACTGATGTCAAGTTATCTGCAGAGGCATCTGCTGTTGCTACAGCACCCACCCTGCAAGCTGTTTTTTTCCTGTCAGGAGTGCAATGGGATATCTTGAATTTCACCACAATATGGTCACAGATTGCAATAAAAACTTGGCAGAACATTGTAAGCTGACCTGGAGTTGGGCTTTAATGATATTAGTTTGCAAATGTTATTGTTCTTTTGGGCCAAGCCAGGTTTAGTTGTATGGGTGCCGGAATACCTATCATGCATTCTATTGCTAGATCAGCACTGAGTGGGAGACTGATAAAGTTATATGGGAAACATTGTTGATTTATGGAAGGGCAGATCATGTACTGCAACATTTAGACATTCTGTTAAGTTAATAGAAATTTCCATGCTAATGGTTACAATCAACAAGGGGGTCATTGTCCTTAACATCATTCTTCATCTGTGAGTGAGCAGCATTGTGAGAGGTTAAGGAAAGCAAACGTTTTCAATGTTTAGCTCATTATTTGTATTTTTATTTCACACTAACCTTACTTGATTAGTGCATTTTTACCTACCAGATGCAGAATTACATTAACCTAAGACAAAATCTTCTTGTTTCTGGCTCGCCTGTGCGGTTCATCACTATAGACCCATATAGGGCTGGCTCTCAACCATCTCCAGCCTCTCCTTCTGGCGTGGGGGAGAGTTACATTAGGTCAGGTGAGGCTAGGTGGGAAGGATAATGCAAGTACCATGGTGCATTTTGAATGGCATCGCAACACACTGTACAGAGTAGCCAATGCACGATGCAGCACACTGCACCACAATGCAAAAGGTATATATCCAGGTTTTTCTTTTTTTGTTAGAGAAGAACTCCAGGACATTTTTTTATTGAAAAATAATTTGTGTTTAGTTAAAAAATAAAAAAGTTAGACTCACCCGAAGCTCCAAAACGGCTTATTCGTAGACTGCTCCCTCCGACATTTCTCCCCCTCATCTGCGGCGATCTAAGGTCCTGTAAATCCTCATGTTCTATAGAATAGATGCGTTGTGTAGATGTAAGGACACTAAAGAAGATTTAAATGCTGCAGGGAGGGGGAGACAGGCTGGAGGGACTCACAGGTATATGTCCTTTTATTGGCAATCTCTGATCATTATGGAGTGTATCCAACATTTCCTAATCATACATGTTTGAACTCCTATGTTATTCCATCTATGAGACACAGTATATACACTTTGAACATTCTGATTTGCGGAGTCTCTTTAATTAGTTTCCAGTGCCCTTTGTACAATGACTTTGTGCAGTTAGTATTCCTATTTAGGTAGAACGTCTTAATTCCAAGAAATACTCAAATTGGGCAGTTTTCCAATATTCTATATATGCTATGCACATTATATGTATATTATTTCAATTTTAAGTATTGCATGAATATATTGTTGCATGATTATACAGGGCATTGTATCTTGTTTTTTTAGCATGAATTTAAATGTGTGTTTTTTCTGATACAATAAAATGGCTTTTTTTAACAGAAATTTAGTAACCTATTGGTTGGATGAGTTTTTTTTCTTGTGCATGAGGTGTTTAGAATGAGGAGACCACAGAAGTGTGACTTCTTTTTTAT
>NW_017306763.1:949080-955201 GCF_000935625.1 Nanorana parkeri | reverse complement strand
TCTAAAATTGCTAGTTTCCTGGCTGCCATGCTTTTCTGGTTTGAGTCATTGACCTGGAACCTGTATTCATGCTTGCTTGTTTTAGGCCATTGACTTACACGTGAAATTCAGAGACAGCCAGGCAAGTAACTTTTTTCAAAAGAGGGTATTGAAACGGTGTCCGTCTAGGTTTAGGGTGCAATGTCTCTATATCCTGTATTACCATATTTCTGAACACTTCTACATATTTATTATTTCCTATTAAAGGATTAGATTACTAATTTGTACTGAGATTGTAGTCAATCATGTGAGCTTGGAACAGCGGCTACTTTACAACACACACAGGGACCACGGGGAACAAAAGTAGCCACCCCCCAGAAGGAAGCACAGTGTCAGCATCAATTTAGAGATGATTTGTGGATCTATAGCTGATTGATACACAAATAAGATAAATTTTTATTGATAGGGTACCTGAAGATTTATCTCCTGAGTTTAGTGTCACTTTAGGCCAAAGAATAAACAGTTGCTTGGAGTTAGGCATTTTTTGGCAATGCCAGGGGGTATGTAACTTCTGTGTGCAAGTGCAGAAGTTACATTATCAGTGGCCACCCAGTGGCTGCAAACGTGCAAAAGTGCCTGAGAACCCTGAAGCCGTGGGTGTGGACATGGTCACAGTGGGGGAACGAGCAGTGGAATGAGGATGCATCTCACAATGCTGGAGAAGGACACATTTATAAAATAAGTGTGCCCCAATGTGGAAAGATGCTGTGCATACTTGCACATTATAGCAAAAATTCCACCCAGCACACAGCTGTTTACTACCACTGGGATATCACACCAACGTAACCAGGTACCTAGGTTTTTATCATCTCTACATATATCTATAACATAACAATATACTGTGCAACTGAATGTAAGGTGCCAATCACTGAACAGATCAGACATTTATAGCATATACTCTTTTAGAATTATCCTGTCTGTGCATCTGTTATAACCTAAGTCCAGACATAGACAGGCTTTGAGTGGGGAATGGGGCAAATCTTAGCCGCCAATCAATGCTAAATACTGTCTGCACACAGCCCACTTCATATAGAGAAAAGTGGCAAGCATCTACTTTTTTCTTTCTGTGGTTATAATCCCATCTTAAACCTCATTTGTGGTATGAAAGTATACACCAATGGCTGAAATGAACTTGTAAGGCTGGCTTGCAAAAAAAAAAAACAAGCAACTTCTCCATTACAAATAGTCAAAAAGTTTACTTCTCCCCTTCTGTTTTCATACCCTTTAATACTGTCACAAAATTTTAAATTGTTAAATTGATGCTTATGTTCTCTAATTTGACATAACATTGGACTCCTGTATGATACAATCCTGAATGGCAAGTAAGTGGCTAAATGAGGCTTCTCCAGTGCAACCTTCTGGTAAAATCGGAAATTGGCCATTCAAACATTAAGACAGTCTTCCAACCCTACATAATAAAAATCTATAAACCAAAGTCTGCTGACTTGGTATTACAAGGATCAGGACTCCTTAATGATCCTACAAGTTATTATTGATTCATTAAGTATCTTTGTATGTACCAGATAACATCAGCGGACAAGTGTATTTTCTAAAGTATTAAGAGATCAATCTGACTTTAGCCACAGTTGTAACCAGGGTCGCATTTAGACCTCATGCTGCCCTAAATACACTTGAATGATGATACCTTTTAGTGCATTCTTTACCCATTGTGTCTTTGTAATAACTAATAATAGAATGTGTTGCTGGAAGAAGAATGTCTCTGCTTTATATGTAGAACTACTTGTTTAACTGGACAAACCACCAAACAGAAAAAAAGAGGTTTCAATAACTAATGAGACCTTTGAGTATTCTCAACATTCCCTGTACCTATAGTTTAATTGCTGAATTTATGTGTAGAGGTGACTGGGGAAAAAAAACAGCAAATACAATTTGTAAATCTAAATGTTTGGTGTTGCTTTTTTCCTTTCTGGTTTTATTGGATCATAGTTGAGATCCTGGAGCCGGGAGATTTAGAAGAGAGTTGGGAGGGATAAAATCTCCATTCCTGCATCCATGCTTTAGTAGCAAACAGCACCTGTGCACAACCCTTATGAAAAGGGTGCTGGCTAGTGTACAGAGCTCCACCTGGGAGACAGGAGAACTCCACCCAGGAGTCGAAGTGGAGTCCAGGGAGCTGCGTGTTTGAAACTGGTTGTGCAGGTTAGCACGTTACTGAGGTTGTCTGGAGGAAACAGACAGTGGCCCTGGGGATTGAAGCTGCAGCAGCAGTGCTGCAAGAGAAAAATGTTAATGAACTGGGACACTGTGAGAGTGTGGGACAACTGGAGAATTGGTGAGCCAATATATGTTGTTATGCTGAAGATAAGCAAACTGTATTTCATTATATGCTGAGGACAAACTATTATTGTTGGATTGCTGTGGCTGCTAGCTTATATGGAAAATAAAGACTGCTTCTGTTTAAGAAAAATGGCTTTGAGACTGATCCCTGCATGCTTACCATTGTGCTAAGTTCCTCAAATATCACAATATATATATAAATATACATATATAAAAGCATGCCTAATTTCTCCAGTAAAGTGTTTAAAGAGCAAAATTATCCTTTTTCCTATGGGTACTAAGTCTAATCAGAGAGCACCTAATGACACATTTGTCACAATGTGCATTTCCCACAGGATAAATAGTAAGTACTCCTCAAGATAATTGTGAACCACAGCCCGAGTTTGAGGGTCAGTGATAAGAGATTCATTAAAAGGTACAAAATTGGTTGCTAGGTTCAACGAGCAAAAAGTTGGAACATTATCAGATAAAGTTGCAATGCCCACTGTGTTAACAAGGAAGGGAGGGTAGAGGTGAAATACTATGAATAGGCTAGGAAATGCCCCAAAAATAACTTGAGAGGGTACACCACAGATCGGCCCACACCAACCAAGGGCACTGATAAGGGCAGAGAAAGGCAACCCACCCAGTAGGCCTATGTGAGGGAAGGCAGCTGGCAATACACAAGCGTGAGGATTAAGGATGGGCTGCATGTTCGAGTCGAACATAGGTTCGACTCGAACATAGCATGTTCTAGTGTTTTTCCATGTTCGAAAGTTCGAGTTAGAACCGAACACGGGGGTGTTCGGCTCATCCCTAGTGAGGATCAATCTCCAGATGCAAGTGCCCTAATTACTCCCCAATTTGGCATAGAAGTGGCACGTTCTTATAGAACAATATTACATTTAGCAAATAACATTACAGCTGCAAATGGTGGAACAAAAGGATACCAAGGGAAGAAAAAGGATTAATATCAGAAAACGGAGTGGAACAAAAGTGACCTCTACATGAGGAGCCACATTTGTCTGTTGCCCTATCAATACTGCAAAACGTAGGGGTCACCTGGGGAACAAAAAGCACAAATCCAAATATGGTATGTTAGGTAAACAAGCATGAATTAGTAGGCTAGGTAGGGAAGGGGGTGTTCAACCCTGGTCGCATCCCACCGCACCACTGCATTAAAGAAAAGGAGTAAGGAGAACCAGAACAGGTTCCATACAGGTAAGTATTCAATATCACAACCAGGGATAGTCTAGGAAATTGAAAATGGAAACCAGGTCTAAATAGAAAGGGAGACCAGGCTTAAATGAAAGTGTTCCCATCTACACATCCCGAGGTCTAGCATTTGTCGGTGCTGGGCCCAACGTGCAATAAACCCGATTCCAGCAATCCAAAGTCATCCCAGGCTTTCCCAGAAAGTGTTAATTATCAAGGTCATCTTAGGTTGCAGTACAGAGCCATTAAACAATTTTGGAATGCCCCTTATCTTGACGTTATTCATCTGCTACAATTTTCCCAGTCATCCACTTGTAGCAAGGGGCAGTGGTGTATTAAGGTTTCGTACTGCCCTTGGCAAGACGAGACTCGGCACCTCCCATCTAAATTTTTCCCACCCCTTCCTGTTCAAGACATTTTGCATAACCTGTCAGTCACTAGATACAGCTTCTGACAGGTTGCGCTATTAGCGTTGCAGGGAAGCTGGGGTCTCAGGTGTGCTGTGAAGGATCTCTGGTGGGCTCTGCAGGGTCTCAGGCTAGGACCGCCAAAGACCCTGCACAACCCACCATACACCTTGCACAACCCACCTGAGTCCCTGCAAACCCCACCAGAGACCCCACAGAGCCCACCATAGACCTTGCACAGCCCACCATAGACCCTGCACAGAGACTCTCAGGTGGGCTGTAAAGGATCTATGATGAGCTGTGCAGGGACCCTTTGCCTGCACACGTGCTCCTCTTACCTGCAGCTCCCAAGCCTGCTTCCAGGATATGCCGCTTCTTCCTCCAGCCTGGAGCCACCAAAGCTTCTATCTCGAGCTGCCCACAGCCTCCGCTGCCTGGGCGGTGTCTCCCTCAGCCCCAACCATGCATTCACCTCCTATTTCACCCAGCAGCTCACTGCCAGGCTCCACCAGCAGCCACCTGATTAGGCAGCCAAGGCTGCTTGATTTTGTGCACCCAGCGCCGGCTTTTATCTCTGATTTGGGGGCGGCAAATGGCGCTCTAGTCAAATGCCTTGTTTGCATTGCGGTAAAATACCCCTGGTTGGGGGGCCGTAAAACTACTTTCTAACAAGTGCTGTTGCAAGGTCATGGTAGTTTGTTCCAGGCCATCAATCCTATTAGTGGTGTAGGAGAGGTTAGAGCAAAGTAGAGCACTTCTATATCCTGTGTACTGGATAGGGAGTTAAATATGGAGAACAACTAATGCTTGTCCATGTTGTTAAGAGTCACCGCCATGGTGACAGTCAACTGAATAGCTATAGCCTGTTGCAATCGTGATCCACCGCTTGGTGACCCCGGTGTTGACCACTGCCCCAAAAGCTGCAGTCCAGCCTGCAGCTGTGGTGGGGATGTTCCCCCAGAGAAGTCTCACAAATGAGGATGGGAGCTGGTCCTGGCTTTCATGGTATGAGGAAAAGCCCTTTAGATCATCAAGCAGCGTCATCTGAACTGGAGAGAGTTTAGATGCTGCAGAGCCTTTGCCAGTCTGTGCCCCCTAAATATATTTTTAAGTGTTTTTTTGCATCATGTCTCATGGTGCAAAGTTTTGTTAATCAAATAGTTTTTTGTAAATCTGTTTTGAATGTTTCTTACCTGGATATCCTGCCAGTAACAGCACTTCCTGTTGCAGTGGGACAGCTATAAGCCACTGCCTTGCAATTAGCAGCAGCGTTGTCAACCTGCCATGCGCCCTCCTTTGGTTGTGCATTGTTCTGGCAAACTGGTCTGCATGAAGCATGCTCAGACCTGATAGGCAGTCAAATGACCAACTGAAGGAGGACACATGGCAGGCTGACAACCTGCTGCTCATTAAGAGGAAGTGCCTTATAGTTGTCCCCCTGCAACAGGAAGCGCTCTTATTGGCAGGATCTCCAGGTTAGAAACCTTGCAACAGATACACAAAAATGATTTGGGGCTCATGATTCCAAATATTTTGAAAAATATTTGTAGGGTTTACATACACTTTAAAATGCATATTCAAGTGGTGCTTATTTGTTATGAGCCGAACGCTATTCACTTCAGGCTGCTACGGCTGATTTCGCCACAGGAATGCATTGCTAGATTCCTATTGGCTATTTCAATTTGCAATAGCCAATAGCAAACTAGCTATAGCATCCCGCCCTCTGCTGCTGTCAACCACTAGAGGGGACCTGATGGAGAACTGCAGGTCCCCTCTGCTGATTGACAGCAGCAGTGGGTGGGTGCAATAGCTATTTTGCTTCTGGCTATTGCAAATTTAAATAGCCAATAGGAATCTAGCAATGCATTCCAAAGGTGATTTTTTTTTTTATTCTGACGACAGCCAACGGCTCGATGTCAGAATAAAAGAAAAATGAAAAAGCAGTGTTTCTCTCCTGGGTGGCTGGGAGCGGGAGAATCCCGGAGCGCCCGGGAGAGTTAGGCTGTCTGAAGATCAGTGTACCTGGTTAGCTGGTAACCAGGGACGCTGATCTCCCTGCAAGTGGCCGGAGCCAGCTGTAAGATCACGGCTGGCTCCGCCCAGCTGTCAGAAGCAGGCTGTTAGCCGGCCAATGGCCGGCCGCTGGGCCAGCTTCGGCTTTCACCTCGGCTCAGTCGAGCCGA